>NC_142747.1:7959586-8219586 GCF_051943395.1 Hippocampus bargibanti | reverse complement strand
TGGGGACATTTGCAGTCCACAGCAGCAATTTGAAAGGGGATGGGGCAGGGGGTGGGGGTGGGGTTAAAGGATAGAAAAACAACATATTCTAAGCATAGTAAAAAATGTCAGCAGACTGAGATGTATACTGTAAATGTGCAAAACCCTTTCATTAAAAACTGTACATAGTGCAAGTATCAAGAAAAGATATATTGATATATATGTAGCTGTAGTGCATCAACCTGCATTTAAATCTGTCTAAATTTGCCAACTGTTAAAACAACATGTGTAAGGTCAAAGAATCGCAAATACAGCATAAATATACATTGCTCACGAATGACAACAGGATTTTCATTTAAAAGTATATATATATATTTCTTCAAATTGTTGTCTAGCATTTCAAATTTGGCTGACATGTTATTTCATGTCATAAAAAAAAAAGATTGTTAACTCAGTCGCTGCCAGACGCTGTGCAAAAATGTGTCCACTCCAGTGCCCAGGTTTTTATCATTTTCACTCAAATTGTAGGAAGCACAGAATATTGAGTTTTAGGCCTACATAAACATTCAATGCAGTGTAAGAAACCTTAGACTCTGTTCTTTCATTAGAAAAAAAGAGTGAGTTCCTAAATTATATGGGTCTGCAGTTATCTCAGTTTGAAATGGAGGCAGCTGTACAATAGGCAAATGCTGCTCCGTCGTGGGAATGAAAAAAATTCCAAGAGTTCTGACCAGCGCTTTATCTGCACCCCGCCGCAAGAAAAACTAAAATCCGAACGGGAATGGCGCTCCACGTCATGCTTTTCAATTCCTGAATAAATTTGGCATTTGCAGTGAGTGAGTCGAATGCTTTCAAGTCGATGGAAATCAACAATGGAGAAGGGGGGCGTCTTTGAAGTGCCATGTTTAATCAACAAGTGATGAGAACCTTTAGATGATATACTGTATATTTGGATCCTAATTATATAATATGTTGAATTATGATAATCTGTGCTGTTTTAATAATTGACATGTATATATTTCATACAGTGAATATACTGTACTTATATTAGCCTTCGGGTTTTCTAAAAAAGTAACATTGACCAAACAATTCACTTCAATGTAAAGTTTTTTATCCGTATTTATTTATGTATTTATTCATGTTACTTTTTTTTATAACCATGCGCTAGTGTATGTGGAAAACACTCACCAAAGTATTTTTGATTACAGGAAACAGAGTAATTAGCAGACACACATCAATTAAAGAAAGACTCGCTTGAGCGTTTCCTGTAGGACCTGTTTATTAATGATGCTCAACATGAACATGCCCAGGGGCAAAACCAAAGTCACTTAAAGAAGATCAAAGTAACAACTGAACTCACTGTAAACGCAGACAAAAAAAAAACGCAGTAAAGCCCTGATGATGTTTTTCTTTCCTGCAGAGTGGGTGGGAGTGATCCGATTTGCTTGATTAATGGGGTCGAGGTGCTTCCTGATTAGTGATTAAACTGCAGGAGAAAGAGATTCATTCCAAAGAAGAATTTAATTTTCGCCGCAGGTTTTTGGAATGATGATTCAAATGAATTTTAGAGCTGACCTTATTTAAAATGATTCAAGTATATCTTTTTTTTTTGGTTTTGCGTTTCTTTTTCTCCCATAGTTGGCGAAATTGTACCAGGGCCTCAGCAGGGATTTTCTTTGCAGTTGAAGGGCTTATTTGAATCGGATCTGGTGCTGATTGAAATGAATCAGCTAATATCACAACACCTTATAACTCGATCCTGGGGACAGATGGAGCAGTCATCTGAGAGGACACTTTACTTTAATCCTGACTTCACTCGTGCTTTGCCAATATGGGATGTCAGAGAGAGAGAGAGAGAGAGAGAGAGAGAGAGAGAGAGAGAGAGAGAGAGAGAGAGAGAGAGAGAGAGAGAGAGAGAGAGAAAGAAAGAAAGAAAGAAAGAAAGAGAGCGAGAGACAGAGAGAGAGAGGAGGGAGGCCTCGTGGATGACCCTTGAAGCTTTGAGACCCATATGGAAATGTACACTCCAACAAACAGATATATATGTTAAAAAGGGCAAACTCATTTCATGGAGGACAGAATAAGAAAATACCAAAACAACAAAAAGGTGTAAAGGAGATTGTTTTCCTAGTTTTCCATCTCAGGCGACATTCAAACAAGTTTGTTGTTGGTGTCGAAGGTCAACTTGTCCAACGCCGTCTTCGAAGTCAGGCATTGACTCTCTGTCACCTTTCTAATGGGCTCATGTTTCGTGGGAAAGCCCATGTGAATATATTTTATTTTATTTTATTTTTTTTCAAGATGGCGCCCGAGTAGGCAGCTGTCAGCAAGTGCTCTCATGAGCGTTGCTTTTCGTTTTTGTTTTTTTGTCTTGGTTTTGTGTTTTCTTTTGTCACTTTGTGTTGTTGTGTGTCGTGTGGAACGCATACAGATTGTTTTTCAACATTTTTGGCCACAACACTCATCAAGGAGGAGACTGTGCTGAGCAGTTGCGCCTTTTCGGCAGCATGAATATGCCAGTACTGTTTTTGAATGGGAGGAATGTCGGTGCCATTTGACTGTCATCGCTGGACACCACAGGGGATATTGTGCTTTTTGGCGCCTGTAATGGCCAGCATCTTCACAGCCCCGCTTTGTTCAGCGGAAAGGTGAGGCTGTTGGACAGTCTGCGGCTGGATGGATGCATGGCTTGAGGAGCCCGCGAGAAGAAGAAAGGAGCGTCAGCGCAGAGGGCCGATGTGTATCTGGAACTGTGAGACAATCTGTTTTCGTCAAAGTGACTGAATGACATACCAAAAGAAGTCTATTTAGAACAAGCATGATTCAGCAGCGACTTCAGGTAGGGGTGTGGCCTGAGACAAGGAAACTATTAAACAAATATTGTCAGTGTTCCAAACAATAGAACATGCCTTTTTGTGGCATCTACAGGACGCAGTCGTGAGCTTTGCTCGTGAAAAGCATTGACCTCTAAAATAAACATTGATGGGCATGGCATAATTATTTTACGTCACGTGTGTCCATCCATCATTGTAAGGTTGGTTGTCAGTGTTCATGTGTGATATGATTAATCGCTGGACTGCACGACTTACAGTGAAGGCTCAATGTCACCTTTGTTAGAAGTCAGCGTTGGATACAAACAGCAATGAACAAATCCACAGTCAAAAGTTTTTTTGTGTTTGAGTGACAATACACAAAGAAAGTCAATGTTGTGTGTTGACGGATGAAATCTGAAAGGCAAAAATGATTTACTCAGCTTCGAATACAAGGGCAGGGTAAGCAGTACAGTGGACATTATACGACGAAAAAGGACAAAAGTACACACACACACACACACACACACACACACACACACACACGCACACACACACACACACGCACGCACACACACATTCACCCCCACACACAATACACACACACATTCACCCCCCCCCCCCACATACACACACAGTACACACACAGTCACCCCCCACACACACACACACACACACACACACACACACACACACACACACACACACACACGCACGGCACGCACACACACACACACACACACACACACACACACACACACACACACACACACGCGCATGCGCACACAGACACACACACACACACACACTCGCACACACACACACACACACACACACACACACACACACACACACACACACACACACACACACACACACACACACACACACACACACACACTCTTCCAGACCATTGCACACAGAAAGGATCATTTTCATAACTGGATAACACCTCAAAGTGAGGTTTGAGGCCTCCTACATTCAGGTTAGTGGGGGGTGGTGGGGGGAGGGGTGCTTTAGATTTCCATCTCATACTGTCGTTGGTTTCTCTCTGTCTGTTTAACAAGGATGCTTGTAAGGGATTCTTTATTTTATAGAGACAGTAAATCTATGTTCTCCAAAATACCAAAACAAGCAGGCTTTCCCGCATACAAAAAAAAAAAAAAAAAAAAAAAAAACAGTTCCACAGAAAGAAACATTTGGTATGTGCTGCTTAATCTCCTCCCCTTTCCCCTTTGTCCTCAGGTGAAAGGAAATTGTTGGCACTGGTACACATGTTGATGATTGCTCAGCCACTCATGACGGAGTATGTGTAATTGTGTGTGTACGTGTTTGTGTGTTTGTGTGTGTGTGAGCGCGAGTGTGCGTGTGTGTGTGTGTGTGTGTGTGTGTGTGTGTACAGATGCAGGCGTTCATCCCTGCGGGTTCATTGTGTACATTTTTTTCATATGGGACTTGATGTGTTTCAACAGTTCTGATTGACAGTCACTGATGACACGTGTTTTCAGAAAGCAGTTGTGACTGTTAACACCGCCATCACAAAGTCCCGCTCTCAAGTCGGTTATTTGTTTCTTTTTCCACATCATGTGGCACAGTGACATGGATTTTGTCACCTGCCAAGAAGTTGAACACCAGAATGATGTCCAACGTGTTTGGATTGATGAAACTTTCCCTCTTTCAAAGAATGGATGTTTTAATAATCTGTTCCTTGGTCATACTGTAGCCATAATTATTGAATATTTTCATAATAACATTAGCAAACGCTGCAATCATTTTGGAATTTTTATATACTGGTACCGGTAATCATATTGCCTTTTCATCACATTTTTTTAACTGCAAAAACAACTTAACCATTTTTGATGGTGAGGAGAATGATCAGGTGTGAATGATAAAAACACTGTAATGACGATGATGACAATGAGACCAATAAAACATCCACTTAAATGATGAATGACAAAAGTTTGCTGTTAAGGTGTCACACATGTGCCAAAGAATTAATGACTGCAGACCGTAAAAGAAACGTGCTCAAAACACTCCTCTTTTTCTTTGTCAACCACTGTGTTATGTGCGTGACAGCGGTTACAAGTCTAAAGTGTTGGGTGGCATTACAAGCACAACTGTTCCCTCAATTCAGTTTCCTAATCGTCGGTATGACTTCAGAGGCCCTTCTGAGGTTTCGCTGGAGTCCAAATGCACACGGAGAGACAGATTTTTAACACCGTGACACAAACGTTTGCAAGCGTTCCAAGTCTTTTTTTGCTGCAATGCATTACAGTGCACCACTGCTTTCAACTCACTCAAGGGAGCAATGATCCATCGTCAAGCATTTATGTTCTTACTATGAAGCAAAGCGTCAGAAACGTTGCAGGGCTAAATTCAGGGCAAGTGCACACTGGGGGTGACTGAGGTGATGTCATTGGTGGAAAGCCCACATTTTAGTGGCTCTTGAGCCAATTGAGAAACCTGTTCTTCATTCTCTACTCCTGGCAAGTCAACTGGCATATTTAAACAGTCAAAATGTCATCATCATAAAAGCTTTATCTACACTGGCAATGTTTTTCAGTAACATTTCAACATTCTTAATGGAATATATTGACAGTGCATATCATGGTTTGATGTTGTTTTTTTTCTTCATCTTTGCCCCCCCCGTCACGGCATCATTATAATATCTTTGAAAAATTACAGATCTTCATTGCAATTTTAGAACTGTCAGATCTTCTTCTTCTTCTTCTTCTTCTTCTTCTTCTTCTTCTTCTTCTTCTTCTTCTTCTTCTTCTTCTTCTTCTTCTTCTTCTTCTTCTTTGACACGAGCCAGTAGTTGTCAACAATGTACTTCTGACTACAACATGCTCAATTGTTGTTCTCACTATACCTGCCCCCATTGGGTTCCATCCGAAGAAAACATGATATTTTCTTCCACTGTTATGCAGATGACTGTCAGTTCTATATCCCACTGAGCAAAAAATACACTTTTTAGGCCACTTTTATCTTGCCTGGATGAAATCAAAACTTGGATGGCACAACACTTCTTGAACTTAATGAAAAGAAGACAGAACTGCTACTGTTTGGTCCCAGTGTCCCATGTACATCTCATCCTGTAGACTTGAGCCCCCTGGCTCCTTATCTGAAGTCAACACTCTCAGACTTGGGTATTAAACTGGACAGTGACTTTAAACTTCACAGACAAATTGGTGTTGTTGTTAAATCCATCTTCTTTCATTTTAGACAGCTGGCTAAAATAAAACCTCTCCTTTCTCATGAGCACCTTGAAGTAGTAATTCATGCCACATCTCAGTGGCAAAGGAGACTCCTTCAGTTTTGAAGGAGTCCAAGATGGTGCCCGAGTAGGCAGCCGTCAGCAAGTGCTCTGATGAGCCTTGCTTTTTTTTGTTGTTTTTGTCTTGTTTTTGTGTTTTCTTTTGTCACTTTGTGTTGTTGTGCGTCGTGTGGAACGGATACGGATTGTTTTTCAGCATTTTTGACCACGACATTCATCAAGGAGGAGACTGTGCTGAGCGGTTGCGCCTTTTCGGCAGCATGAATATGCCAGTGCTGTTTTTGAAAGGGAGGAATGTCGGTGCCATTCGACTGTCATCGCTGGACAGCTCTGGGGCCATTGTGCTTTTTTGCGCCTGTAATGGGCAGCATCTTCACAGCCCCACTTTGTTCAGTGGAAGGTCGGTGCTGTTGGAGAGTCTGCGGCTGGATGGATACATGGCTTGAGGAGCCCGCGATAAGAAGGAAGGAGCGTCAGCGCAGAGCGCCGATGCGTATATGGAACTGTCGCGGGATGGAATTGAAGCTGATTTATGGGGGACAGGAGATGTGAGACAATCTATTTTTGTCAATGGATGCTACAGCTGCGTGTTTGCTTTCAACATTTAGCTTGTGGTCGACGTGCACATTCCACCATGATGTCCCTGATCCACTGGTGAAGAGACGCTTTGATCCTCTCCTCTTTCATCTGGAACTGCTTTATGTAACAAAGAGGGTACAGAAAGTGCTTAAGAATGAATGTCTCTCTGTGTCTTTGTCATGTTATTTGTTATTTAGTTTTTTTTTTTTGTTCTTTTGACTTCAAGACGGCGCCGCGAGAGTGGCTGCCTTTCCAGCAGCTCCTGTGTTTTGCTTTTCTACTTTCATTTCTTTCATAACTTTGCTGCTGTGAAATGTAAATTTCTCCACTGTGAGACTAATAAAGGCATATCCAATCCAATCCAATAATAATACATTACATTTTAAGCATGTTTCAAAGCTCTCAAGGACAGGACATGCACAGATAAAATAATAAATAAAATACAATCACAAATAGAATGCAATAAATAAAATACAATTATAAATATAAACAAGAGAGAGAGAGCTACACTCAAAATGCAATTTTAAATAGGTGGGTTTTGCGACTGCTTTATTTCCTGAAAATGATATACATCTTTGTTAAGCGCTTTTGTTACAGCTTCAGCTGTTGTTAAAGCGCAATATAAATCAATATATATTGTATTGTATGGTATTCACACCGACCGGTCAATACCACGGTCTGGGCTGGACAAACAAAAATAAAACAAATATAAAAATGAAACAAAAATATCGACTTTTTCAATCATCTCTCTGACAAGCATTCAATAAACAAACTAATGAAATAATGAAATTTGCACAATGAATAAAATGTAAGTGTCTTACGTACGTTCTGATTTAATTGGATTGTTGTGTCTTTCTTCTACTCACAATGTTTTAAAAAATATACTCAACCTTACATTCCAGGTAAAAAAATAACATCGATTTCACTTATGTCAGCAATAAATCTTTCCTTTCGGACAACACCTTGATTAGTCATAGTAAGCGTGAGTCATACTCGTACAACCGCGCAATGGAAAGTACACTGGATTTATAAATTATGCAACATTTATATTCACACACACGTTATGATTGAAGAACTTTCCGCAGGGGAATTAAAAGGCATACTTAGTGCTACACCATGTGGAGATATGCCCTGGAAAGGAGAGGAATGAAGATCAGTCGCAAGTGCAAGAGTGATGCTACAGGGGGAAGAGATAAAGAAGGTGGAGGATTTTAAGTACTTGGGGTCAACTGTCCAGAGCAATGGAGAGTGTGGAAAAGAGGTGAAGAAGCGTGTCCAGGCAGGCTGGAGCGGCTGGAGAAAAATGTCAGGTGTGATGTGTGATAGAAGGGTTTCAGCTAGGATGAAAGGAAAAGTGTATAAAACAGTGGTGAGACCAGCCATGATGTTTGGACTGGAGACAGTGCCACTGAAGAAAAGACAGGAAGCAGAGCTGGAGGTAGCAGAGATGAACATGTTGAGGTTTTCTTTGGGAGTGAGCAGGTTGGATAGGATCAGTAATGAGTACATTAGAAGGACAACTCATATGAGAGGCTTTGGAGAGAAAGTCAGAGAGGCCAGATTGAGATTGTTTGGACATGTCCAGAGGAGAGAGAGTGACTATATCGGCAGAATGATGCTGCCCCTTGAACTGCCAGGCAGGAGACCGAGAGGAAGACCGAAGAGGAGGTTTATGGATGTGGTCAAAGAGGACATGAAGGTAGCTGGTGTGAGAGAAGAGGATGCATAAAACCGGGTTAGATGGAGGACATTGTTTCGCTGTGGCGACCCCTGAAGGGAAAAGCCGAAAGGAAAAGAAGAAGACTTAGTGCTACACCATGACAGCATTTGTCCTCAGAGCGAAAGCATACAATATAAATTTTGGATGGATATTACAAAGACAAACTGGTGCCAGTGGTTTACATCTCGTGCCATTTTCAATGAGCTCATCTTTCATGCACTTGTAAATGCTTCCACTTGTTCATCCGAAGAACCCAATCCTCCCCGAATTAGACAGAGATTACAGATGGATTACGCTTCCTCTGAGAATCCCTGCCAGAGAAGCTATTTTATGTGGACAGCACCTGTTACTTCACAGCTCCTTAGAAGGGCACAATTCAGCTTCTTCTAATGTATGGTGTTGAAAAATAGATGTAAAAATAATCACAAAAATAATGTTGTTTTAACCATTACATATTTGTCTCCCATCGGAGCAATTCACTTGAAAGTAGTAAGTGAGACCTGGGTTTACGAACCACTTGGTTTACGAACTTTTCGGCTTACGAACGTTACATTTATGAAAATTTTACCTTGGCAGGAAAACTATTTTTCGGGATACACACGGAGCTGCCACAATGAGTGATGTGTCGTTCGAGAACGAGCCCGTTCTCCTAACAAGAAAATGGTGGCCACCGAGTTTGTCCTCTATTCCCAGTCTTCGGTTAAAGCCACGTGATTGGTCAATAACGCAGCAGTGGGGGATCGGGTTACAGACAGAGAGAGAGTGAGGCCATTCTCCCAAAAACAAAATGGTGTCTTCGGTTAAAGCCACGTGATTGGTCAAGAACCCAGCAGTGTGAGCGGGGGGTTAAACGTTAAACATTAAAGAGACAGGCAGACAGAGAGAGTGAGAAAACACACACACACATACACGAAAGGGAGATGACACAGCTTGAAACAAACAAAAAAAAAAAAAAAAAAAGTGTGAGAGTGTGAGAATAGTCAGGAAATGGATAGAAAACATTTAACATATATGGGATATTTTAACTGTTTTCTATCCATTTCATCACTATTCTCACACTCTCACACTTTTGTTCAGGCTCCACAAATAACCCGCACAAGTAGTGACGTGCAGTCAGGGGAGGCAGGTGAGCCTGTCATCATGGAAATATCAAATGACAAAATAAATTAAACAGTTATATTTATTTATTTATTTAGTGATTTGTACTTCAACGTTCTTTTCCATTTAACTTCACCATTTTTTGATTTTTTTTTTCAAAATCGCTGAATTTTTACATTTACCGTTCAAATACTAAGTGGAGACGAGCGGTGAGGCAGCAGCCGGCTGAGCCTCACCATGGATTGTGCAATCACTATGCTAACTATGCTGGCTTGCTCTGCAGTGAGACCGCATTGCTGTCTCTCTGCGTATCGCTATTAAAGTGTTCAAAAGCTTTTAGTATATGGACTAAATTTCTACAGTTTAGCTGGTATATATAATGTACAGTCACTGTACGTTATAAACACTGTACTACAGTGTTTATTTTATTTTTATCAAAACTGTGTGCAGAGGTGAGGTACAAGTTTTCATGCCTCATGACAGGGGGCGCTAGTGATTCCAGAGATTCTTCTTGCGACTCCTCAGCTGCAGAATAATAGAGTTAGTGACAGCAAGCTACAGTAAACAGTTAGCAAGTTAAGTGCAAACATCCAGTCATTTTTTTCATGTTACTTGGCCTTATTTTTAGAATATTGGATTACATATCTAAATTGAAAGAATTTTCTAAACTGGACTTTCAATCGAAGCAGGAGATAATAATTAAAGGAAGACCAACACCGGACTGTACAGCTCACAAACGGTGAGGGATGAATGTAAATCTCCTGGACAGCTTCTCAGCTTTCTGCCCAAGAAGGATCTCATTGAAAGTATTCCTGAAGCAACAAAGTTGCTCCAGCTCGTGCTCACTGTTCCAGCTAATACAGCATCAGTGGAGCGCTCATTCTCAGCACTGAAAAGACTGAAAACATACAGTCGGAACAGGACTGATCAAGGGTGACTTTCTTCACTGGCAGTGATCTCCATTGAGACAGAGAGACTTGGACTTCTATTATAAGTAAAGGTAACACGATAATAACGTTTTTTTTATTCTTTATTTCTATGCTACAGTTTGTATACAGTGTATAAACAATGCTGACATGACATTTTAAACAAAACACGTTCACTGTTGCCAATCAAAATAGGAATAAGCTACTCTGTGGAGTTCATATGTTTGTAAATCTGACTTTGATGACGTCAGTGCCTCACCAGCCATGAACCTCACCGCACGTCACTGCGCACAAGTCATCTGTACACTTGATGCAAAAAGCTATCAAACCAGCGAAACAGATCACAATTGATGAAAAAGTAGATAGCACAGAGAAAGCACTTACAAGGGATCATTCCTCAAGATGGTGAAAGAAGCCTATGTTCCTCATCAAGTATTTAATGTTGAGGAAACCGGACACTCCATTCCATCAAACCATTATAGACAATCACAAGGGTAAATAAAACCACTTTATTATATAGTACAGTTTATTTCTTTAATCATAATACTATAGCACATTTATTATACATAAAATAAGGTATATTTTGTGTAGTTTTAATGCTTAGAAAATTAGAAAGTAGAAAATTATGTTTTATGGGGACCTGGGAATGGATTATTCTCATTTTAATGGTTTCCTATGGGAAATTAATTTTCGGGATACACACTTTTCGCCTTACACACTCTGTCTGGGAACCAATTAAGTTCGTAAGCCAAGGTCCCACTGTACTGTGGGAGGAATGTGCTTTGCATTTTATAACATGACTTCATACACTGGCCAAAAAGGGCTCCAAGAGTGCATAAATGTGGCCCAAGAGGCTTTCGCCTTGTTGCGTGTGTGCCTACAAGTACTTTACAACCAGTTGTATGAGTCGTGATTCATTAAAATGCAATTATGTTGACAAAAGTGCACTGTAAAAAAAAAAAAAATGTATTTGGAAGAAAATTGAGGCGATAAGAGGTCCTAAAATCTGGGAGTTATTTACATGTCTAAAGGCGCAAATGGGGCACTAATGTTGTTGAGGTTTTGTAATGGAATAGTGGAGTGGATGCTCGCAATTAACAACCTCTGTTAAAAGATCCGCCACAATTGGAGGCGCAACAATTCTTATGCCATTAGACTTATGGCAATAAAATCTGAGAAGTCGCTTGTCTTTAAATTACTGGACGTTCGAACCTGTTATGACATGTTTGCGGTGCTTTTATCAGTTTGAGGTTGTAAAATTAGATCTATCTTATGAGAACCTGCCGGAGAATAAAACATTGTAATAACAATTTATAAAATGAATTAATGAAAGCATTCTGAAGAGATTTAAAAGTCGATCACACCCCATATCCCCTAACTTGGCGGGCATTGTCAATTAATCAACCTTGCAAAGAGCATGCCTATTTGTTGCACAATCTCTTCAAAGATGTACAATATTTACAAAGGAAATGACAAGGCCATGCAAGCGTGTGATGGTTTTGCATGACTCGAACCACAGTCAGTCGGTCGGAGTACACTTTTTTTTACTGTGTTTTGATAGCCGTAGACAAATGAATAATGAGCACCATTGAAGAACAAAAATGATAGAAATTCATCACGTGTACGGCGTGTGCCGTCGCAAAGTGAGACTCTGACTCAAGCTGAGTCCCTATCAGGGCACTCAATCTCCGAAAGGCACCATTTGTCGTTGGCAATAAATATGATGAAACAATTGACAATCGAGAGACAAACAGGACAGGTAACAGTGCATTACCAAAACAACCTGTCGTTGCTGGGTAACGTCCAAACAAAACAGAGAGAGGAAGAACTATTTGGGTGTAAATCAGCCTGAAGGGACAAGTCAGTCACTGAAGCACAGCGAGCCAGTTTCACAAGAGACGGCCAAGTATCATCCGTCGTGAAATAGCAGCGACTAATCGTTTAGCTCCTTCCCTTCCTTCTATTTCACCTCCTCGCTCTTAGTCATTTGCTGCTACGTTTTATCGGGCTAAGCGTGACATCTTATTGTGATATAGAAAAACGTTGGAAGGAAAAATATCATAACTTAAGTGCATAATTGGTATGTAGAAATCACCTCCTGTGTAGTGATTGTGACCATTTTTGCATCAAATCATCTCCACGTGATGAGATACAGTATGTGACCGATTTTGATCAACGTTTTATTTTTCGACCAACCAACCTCCCGTGATCGATACGCATACATGCTCACATACACACGGATGTGAGCAGTGAGCAAAAATCAAAACGGCCCCCAAAATGAATGAAAACTTCCTTCCTTCCTCGACATCACTCGCGTTTGATCAGCCTGTGAACTACCGATCTTTTAACCCCAAAGATGTCTGTCCAGTTTTGTTACACATCTAACTTGGGATAAATTTAGTCTTCACATGCAAAACCCAAATTGGAAACGGTCAATAGAGAGTCTGTTATTTATTGTTGAAATCATGAATGGAATAAGACACAGCCATCAGCAACAAAGCACGATTGTTCCGTATCTGGCAGGATGATACCTATGCCTCATTACATGAAAGTGATCAGAATCTGTTCCTGCACTATCTTAAGTTTACCGATAATGTTTTTTCCGTTGTCTGACAAGCTGATGGATTTCAATGGGAATCTTCTATCATGCCCCTGTTTGGTGTCAAGCTATCAGCTGGTGGACATTGCTATCACTATTCTGCTAATGTATTCCTCAGAAGGAGGCGGAACCAAAGAGGGCAAAAACAAAGATGGATGCAAAAAAAGGGACATTTTAAGCCAAAAGTGTCACGATTTGCAAGATGGTGGTGGACCCCAAAAAGGCAGCCAGGAGAGAGGGGCAGGGTGTATTTGACAAACTGTATTAAATAAAGTCAGCAGGAACCAAATCTCAAACAAGAAAGTCATCAGAACAGAAAGGTCCAGAGTAGCAAACAAAACCATCAGTAAAACATGCCAAATTGAAACAAATCTGACAGGGTGAAACAAACAATGACCCAACACTCAATGGTCGTGCCGGGAGTCATTTAAACAGCCACAGATTAAAACGACGGGCGGCCCGGTAGTCGAGTGGTTAGCACAATGGCTTCACAGTGCAGAGGTCGCCGGTTCGCGTCCCGGTCCGGCCTCCCTGTGTGGAGTTTGCATGTTCTCCCCGGACCCGCGTGGGTTTTCTCCGGGTCCTCCGGTTTCCTCCCACACTCCAAAAACATGCATGGCAGGCAGATTGACCACTCCAAATTGTCCCTAGGTGTGAGTGTGAGAGTGACTGTTGTATGTCTTTGTGTGCCCTGTGATTGGCTGGCAACCAATTCAGGGTGTCCCCCGCCTCGTGCCCGAAGACAGCTGAGATAGGCTCCAGCAACCCCCGCGACCCTAATGAGGAATAAGCGGTACGGAAAATGAGATGAGATGAGAGATTAAAACGACCCGCACACATGCAGCTGCAGGCAGAGCCATACAGTGCCACTCGTTGGTCGTAAACCGAAACGTGACTTAGAGTTTGTTCAAGACTTCAGAAAAATACCTGTGAATGTCAATTTGCAGATCATGAGTGTACTTCTGATAGTGACCATTATTTTGAAAATCAAACAAATCAGAGGTTGTCCAGCATAGATGTTATATATTTTTTTTCCAGTAAGTACTCTCATATAAAAAGGTTGACCCGTCGATATTTAAAACGGGTTGCAGGTTCCCACAAAAACACATCCGAAAGGATACAGCGCGAGGTCAACGGTCTAATTTGACCTCTTGAACCCGATCAACTCAAGAAGAGCCATGCGAGCCGAGCACGCACGCCAACGTTCCGCTCGCAGCGTGTGATTTTCTTTCTACTCAAGTTGCCTTTCCAGATGACAGACGAGGTAAACGGCCCCGGCCGAGTGAATGTGAGACGTGCGCACACTAACTGCGGCCTGTCAGTATCGCTGCTCAGCAGAGGCGATACTCTCTCAGTTTCGATCCAGTTCCGCTCCACAGAGTAGTCCGGGGACATTCCTTGAATGAACAGGGCACTCTTTAAAAACACTCGCACACACCCCTGTCACATGCTTCATGCAACCTTGTGGGGACTCCTGCTTCTCATAATGTGTTTCTCTTCTTGACATGTTAATCTGCGGAATGTGCGTGAAAAGAGGGTGAAGGCCTCAGTGAGCCTCAGTGGTTTGCTTTTCAGCACCTCTGGATCAGAGCGGCGTGACAGGCATGAATTAATGACCTTATAGACACATTTATACCGGGACAGTAACATACGCACACACATGTTGCTCGTCGCATGGTTGCTCCTAAACAATATCAGGTCATTTCTGTGATTTTTTACAAAGAAAGAAAATGCGGCAAGCCGAAATAACACCCATTTGACCTGAGATCGCTTTTACAGGCATCACATGTTCACAAAGAGGAGAGCCATGGTAGTTCTGCAATTTCAAAGGGACGCCTGATTCCGGTCACATATTCCGATCCTCACAAATCGCGTACTATTCTTAAGCAGGATGTGACATAGATTATGACACGAAGCCGAAATATTATCCCTGTGAGGTCCTAGTAATGATTTCTTCTGTACATCATAGGCGTTAGAATAGATAGCATGATTACATCTCCTGATTGGATGCATGCAGGCTAAAGTGTATCAGGCCAGCTGCTGCCAGTATCACTCCACACCAGTGGCTTGGTGCCATGCCGCGAATCAGACTAATGGGCTCGGCGTTACTTCATCGCACTTCTAAGTGTTGCTCCATTAAAAGAGCGGCGGCAATGACCGCAGAGGCACTAATAAAGCCATACAGACAAGAGCGGCTCCCTTGAGTTTTCATGACTCGACTTGAGAGTTGTTGACAAGATTATCCAAACGACGCAAGTGTGTCATGCCATTGCAAAACTTGACTCTCGCAAATGTAAGTGTGGAGGAACATTTTAAAAGTATTTATTTCCGATGGTCAGTTTTTAATAGCTAAAAGCAGGAGTGTCTAAACATTTTGCAAAGAGGACCAGAATTGGTGTTTTAAAAATGTAACACTTTAATCAACTTTTTTGTAACAGTTGAACAGCAGTAATTGTTCTTTTGTTGATTGTCGCCATCATAAAAAAGAAAAAAATAGAAAATCATTCTATTAGTCAATTACACATTTTCTATTTTGCTCTTCCTAATTGAGCCTCTAGATGGCAGCACCTAGCACACACAGGTAGCGGTGCTACTGTGCAATGTATTAATTCTTCATGGGGAACAGACGTTATCGATTTTATCCCGGAGGCCGCGGGCCAGATGGAAATTGAACACAGGTCGCATTTTGCCCCCGGGTCGGACTCTGTACATATCTGGGCTAAGCCACGCTGCACTCCAGGTCCTGATTATTCATTTGTGTCAGATCAATGAGCTATAAGTTCGGCAGTAGACTAGTTCTCCGAGGAGTGGCTGAGGAGTCCAGTTGTCAACACAACCTGATTACTTTCTCTCATTTAATGACAAAACGCATCGCGACATAGCCGATTTATTGCTGCAACCTCTGTCGTCGTATTATCTGAATAACCTGTTCTTCGGAAACAATTTTAAGCCTGCTCGTAGAGCATCGCCAATGCCTTTGACTTACTCTGAGCCAATAAATTAAACAGCAATTACACAACTTTTTTTCAAAGCCCAGAGTTTGCACATAGGTGCGAGGAGTGACATTTTGGCATGTCTGTCGACACAGAGCCGCGGTCATGGTGGGTGTGAACACCGGTATAAATCATCTACGCAGGCAGAGTGGTTGTTATGATGATGGCACGCTTTGCAACATAAGAAAATATTCCCTGCTGATCTAAATTTAACTCTGCTATAAATTCATCACAAAAATTGAAGCGTTGCAAAGGAATTATGATGCCTCGGTTTTGGATGTGGCACCTCAAGATATTTCCTAGTTCAAACAGATGACACAGTCCTCAGGATTGGACATGCACAATCTCTGTTCTACCAGGAGAATTACAGTTGTTTTTCCACCATGTTATGTTCCTCCTCCATCACTTATGATCTCGGTGAATCCTGGGGATCACTGCATGTCCCATTACTATGCGTCGTTCTATCTTAAATATCTGGTTAGAAATTGAAGACTACAAATGTCTTCAAACTACAAACTACCTCCGCCAAGGCCAGCTGCGCAGTCTGTGTTTTAGTGTAATCAATAGACAAACATTCACACCCCTGGCCCCCACCTCAAAAGTATTCTACTCTATAGTAATTGTCACCATGTATACACATCACAATACACAATACAAAAAAAGCCAAAGAAGAGAAAGAAAAACCAAACAGTTGCATAATTAATTAGGCTAAAGGCTAGCTACTTTTGTTTCGATCTTGCTTGATGTTACAGGGTATTTCCCCTGCAACAATATTTTGTGGACCAAAAATATATTGGATTATATTTTGACCACTGCAAGTTAAACATGTCTACAGGGACATGGCAGGAGTTTTCTCTCGTATATTTTCCTTGAATATGCTCGGATTTAGGCGTAACAAAAGATTTGTGTCGTTCTTGTGCCATAGTGGGATGGAAGGCATCCGACTCAAAGCCATCTACAGCGTCTTCCCTCATTGACATTAAAATCTGTGTGGTCGAAGGCCATTTTGACATTGCATGAGTATAAATCAACTCGGTAAGGTAGGTCCACGCAAAAAGTGGCTTTATACAGGTAAACTGCAAGCTCTCTCATTGCGGATGACGTAGTCGTGGATTATTGGACACCAGCTTTCACCTACTGCTGCGTGTGAATGACTGATTGACATTTGTCCATACAGACAATTTCCATTAGGGATCTTTCAATCACCTTTTTTTATATTTTGAGCAAAGAAACATCGGAGAACAAGGTAAGTTCAATAAACAGAGGCTGATCTGGACAATCAGTGCTTTTGTATGATTGCAATCCTGTGTCCGATTTGATCAAATTATTTAAGAACATGTCAGAATTCTTTGGAGCAGTCATCATACCTCAAT
Source organism: Hippocampus bargibanti (assembly GCF_051943395.1). Lineage (NCBI taxonomy): Eukaryota > Metazoa > Chordata > Actinopteri > Syngnathiformes > Syngnathidae > Hippocampus > Hippocampus bargibanti. The sequence goes on along the minus strand of NC_142747.1, from coordinate 8,202,232 downwards.
GATGACCTTCAGGCCCACTCTTCACCAAGTTTTTATTAGCTTCAGACATCCTTAGTAGTTGCCCCCGAGGGCTAAAGGTTGGAGGAAAAGGAAGCGAGTAAAGCACCTATTCATAACTGTTAAAAACTTAAGCCTTCCTCTCAGTCTTAGCTGCTGATAGAATAACGTCCATTGACTGATAAGAAGGAGGTGGTTGTCTTTCAGCATGCAATCTGCCACGGGGCTTACTCGGAGGGATGCACAATTCGCCATTCAGCAAAGATGAGCAATGCTACAGATGAAGAAAAAAATGTGCAAAGGGTGTGGAAATCTGTCAGCGAGTGAGGGGCAATTTGTCAGAGGTAGAAATCCAGAAAGAAGCAGTAGAAATGTTTGTTCTGAGCAGGGGTCTTGGAGATGAATGACAGAAAGACAGAGAGAAATGTGGAAGGACAGAAAACATGTTGGCAGCCGCTTCGGGACTGTCAGGTACACGTCTTGGTTTAATGACGTCATCGTGGGTTAGCCAGTTCAACAAGCGGTACGGCTCAGAGTGGAGCTTTTTTGGCCGAGCAGGTGAAATGCAACAATAGCCCGATTCATTTCCAGTATTTGCCTCCAAAATTGGCGACAGAGCCCCAACACTTGGAGAAGGAGATCGAGGGCCATTATATCCTCTACATCTGTTGAGTTGACATTTTTATTTTGTTATGCTTAGAATATCTTGTTTTCTATCCTTTCACTCCCACCCCAACCCCATCCCTCCTCGATTGCTGCTGTGGACTGCAAATTTCCCCATTGTGGGACGAATAAAGGTATTCTGATTCTGATTCTGATTCTGATCTGTCCCAAACCTTTCTTTTTTGGCTTGTCGCTTGGTTTCCTAGTGCTCAGTAACTCAAATTTAGACGGATACTTGCTCCAACTTCACACTAAGGACACATTGTAACGTAATAATGCATTCATGACAAAATGTCTTTCAGGAAATAAATAATTTCACCAAGTCACCAGTGTAACTGGTCATGCACATCTTTAAGTCGATCTGGAATTATTCATTTCAAATATGAACGCAAGTCTTTGATGTTGTACCATTCTTCACCACCGAGGGGAATTCTACAGTGCACTTTCATGATTGCTAAAATAAAAAAAACAAAAACATTCCTAGACTGATTTGCTGCTTTTCATTCGTCAAATCTTGTGGCAGGTTGCATTTCCTCCATGCAATATACGGGTCGCATTGTAGATGATCTGAAAAGGGCAGATAGTTCCTGCAGGTGCACAGGTAAGTTATAAAAATGGCCAGGTGGCTGTTTACGGCAAGATATTCTAAACAAAAGGAAAACCACCATTCACCATTTTTCTTAGCATGTTATTTCACTCTTGAGTTATAATGCTTTAATAACGCATTTGTATTTCTTTTTTTTGAAAGATTGTCCGAATCAATCGTATAGGCTATATCGATGAGAAGGTTTCTTCAGCCGTCATCTGTACAAAAGTGAAGGTTTCGGACGTTTCGCCTCCTATCCAAGAGGCTTCGTCAGCGAACTAAAGTCTGACTGGTCGTCCCGACGGCATGAATGCCAGCTGTTTATTTTTATTCCTCTCACTAACCCCAACTAATTAATTTTAAACAACGAGAAAAAACTACATCCCGAACTCAGAAATCAAAAATCCCATAGAAATGAAAAACAAATAAAATAAATACATGACGAAAGCTAAAAACTTGCTGTGACCGTAACAAGACCAAGAACAAGAGCGAAAACATGATTCATGACAAGAGCTAAACAAGAGCAACACATAAGCTAACAAATATGAGCAAAATGTGACAGAAGCAAACAAACAATGACCCGACATCGTCCTTTCATATGCCTAACAACATAATGACCAACAGGTGTGCCGCTACAGGTGGATCCCTACACTGCCTCCTGTAAGTCACAAACGAACCTGTGACACTGTCAATAAATAAACACCATCTTTTGTCTTTGAATCGCTTAATATACTTTGTATGTAAGTCAAGTGTACACTTCAACTCATACATACTGGCAAAAATCATTCAAACTTTTATAAATGCCAGGTGGTTTCCATGACATTTGACCAACTTTATATTATAATATTCTCGAAATGAATGGTTGTTGACTATATTGCATTCAAAATGTCTGTTAGGTCAGCAAATAGTTTCTGTTACCAGGGGAAACATCTAAAGTGACGCCTGGCGGAGCCAAATGAGAAATAAGGGTGGATGTGAAGCTGCCCTGGTGCCAGGTAGCCCAATACTGACTGGAAATATGTCATGCTATTGAAGTTAATGGTGGCAGAGGGGAACATTACCCTGCGGTCATGCAGTTCGCATGAAGCACAGACACACCTGACGGGTGCCAAATACACATGCGCAACCTTTTGTCTTGTTTCCAAGTGACATTATGGCACATTCATCAGGCCATGTTATTGGTCACTGGAGGAGACATACACATATTTTGAGAGAATGGTTTCATTTATAAGGCAGTTCATAAAAAAAGAATAAAAAATCTGAGGCTCAGGGTGATTTCTCCTTCAAAATCTCTGAACACGGAGACCTGTTATGTTAACATAATAGACTGCAGATGTTTGCCCCTTACTCCATTGATGTCTTTACATTTCAATGATGTCCACGAAGGGGACTTTCTTATCACACATGGAGCATTCAAACACAATCGTGATTATATTGCCCACTGTGTTAAAACACAGATGATAGAAAAAGGTAAATCTAGTCAGCGTAATGAGAAGGAAAGAAAGTAAAGAAAGACACCATCGCTGAGAAGTTACGTACGTTAAATTTGACTGCTTGCCGGGCAACAAAGATGTAAAGTCGAAGTATGTGTAATTTTTTGAGGGCCAGACTTGATAAATTCCCTCGTATGGACCAAAGTGGTCACTTTTACATGCAGAGTTCTGTCCCCTCCAATACCAACACGTCCACTATTTGTATCTTCTTTTTTTTTTACTGTTCCATTTCACTTGGACCACATCCATATGACCTCTAAATCCAAATCATAACATTTTCCTGAATTGGCGGAGGGTTAAATATTTTTCTTTCTTAGCCTTGGCGAAGCTTCGCGTTAGGACGCAAAACAAGTCAGCTGTATGTTTAAATTGGGTCACGGATGTGACAAAGTAAATAGTTGTAAACTGACGCATTTTCTTGCTGAATGACTATTTATGAATGATGCTTGTTGGGATGAAATTTCATTGGTCATGGACCGTGTGACTGCCTCATCATCACCACCAAGTGTAATAACCTTGCTGGGAGTTTATGAAGAAACTATTATTTTTTTATGGTATATAAACTAATTAAAAAAATGTGGATGCAGCGCTCCCAAAAAATATTATTTCACGTCGAAAAAAAAAAGCCAATTCTCACTGAACTGATCTGAAAATTGAAATTAATTTGTAAACATTGAATAATTTTCACATATATATTCTTTACAATTTTAACTTTTGATTTAAGGTAAAAAATAAGATTTTGAAAATACCCCAGAGAAGAACTTGATTTTTGCCTATCCATCAATCCATTTTCCATACCACTTTATTCTCATTCGGGTTGCAGGAGGTGCTGGAGCCTATTCTAGCTGTCTTCACCCCAAATTGGTTGCCAGCCAATCGCAGGGCACACAGAGACAAACAACCAGTCAATGTCACACTCACACCGAGGGACAATTTAGAGTGTTCAATCAGCCTGCCGTGCATGTTTTTGGAATGTGGGAGGAAACCGGATGACCCGGAGAAAACCCACGCTGGCCAAGGGAGAACGTGCAAACTCCACACATGGAGGCCGGACTTGAACTCACGGACTTGAACTCACGACCTCCGCATTGTGAAGCCGACGTGCTAACCACTTGATTACCGTGGCCACCCTGATTTTTGCCCATCACCATATATTACATGTACGTATTCTTCGACAACAGCGCATCTTCGCTTAGAGTTGAAATCTCACTCTTTATTTTGATATTCTCAATAACCCTGCTCCAAGTCATTTTGCTTTACGTATTTTCCTTCAGCTCTTTGGTGTTTATGAGCGGAAACGAACGGAAATCCTCATTCAAGAGATGAAAGCATGGACCCAAAAGTGGACTTGTGTTAATCACAATAGTGTTTTCCTTTCCTTCCTACGACATGCTTATTTTGAACGCCCCCAAAAGCTCGCTCAGCAACCTTTTGAACAGCAACAGTGGGCCTGTGATGTAACGGCTATAAAATTCCAAATAAAAATTATGGGCAGCCATTGGCGGAGTGTAAAAGCCCATGCAACACAATGGATCATTCTTATGGAACGGATGATGTCATGACTCGTTTGCTCCTCTTCATTTACGCTAGTTTGTTAAAGGCGGAAGCTCTCGCAGTTTCTCTGCACATCTCTGCTGATGTCATGTCTGCTGCCGGTTTTCACAAATCTGCCCCTTTCTAAAATGCAAAAAAAAAAAAATGACAGCTACTCATCAGTAGCTAGTATCGCTCTGTCTTACTCGCCCTTCTATATCTATCTATCTATCTATCTATCTATCTATCTATCCGTCTCTCCGTCTCTCTCTCTCTCTCTCTCTCTCTCTCTCTCTCTCTCTCTCTCTCTCTCTCATCTCATTTTCCGTACCGCTTATTCCTCATTAGGGTCGCGGGGGTTGCTGGAGCCTATCTCAGCTGTCTTTGGGCACGAGGCGGGGGACACCCTGAATTGGTTGCCAGCCAATCGCAGGGCCCACAAAGACGTACAACAGTCACTCTCACACTCACACCTAGGGACAATTTGGAGTGGTCAATTAGCCTGCCATGCATGTTTTTGGAGTGTGGGAGGAAACCGGAGGACCCGGAGAAAACCCACGCGGGTCCGGGGAGAACATGCAAACTCCACACAGGGAGGCCGGACCGGGACGCGAACCGGCGACCTCTGCACTGTGAAGCCGGTGTGCTAACCACTCGACTACCGGGCCGCCCTCTCTCTGTATATGTATATATATATATATATATATATTAATAATAATATCGTGGTCATAGATTAAGGGCAGAGGAAAGCGGTTGTAGTGGATGCCGTTGTAGCGGATGTTGCGGTCCCGAGTGAAACATAAGAAAGAAGGAACACGATCATCTAGAAAAACACAGAGGGCTTAGACAGGAGCTGGAGAGAGCCTGGAAGCTAAAGGTCACAGTCTTGCCTGTGGTGGATGGAGCACTCCCGGCAGTGACCCCCAAACTAGACGAATGGTTGCAACAGATCTCGGGAACAACATCAGCTATCTCGGTCCAGAAAAATGCTGTGCTGGGAACAGCACAGATACCCTCAAGCTTCCTGGCCTCTGACAGATGACCCGAACTAATATGGGGGATGGTGAGACGAGGATTTTTTTTTACATATATATCAGTTAGGGCAGTGTAATTTCAATCCAATGTTGATCACCGAGGTCAATCTAAACCAGTCAAAAAAAAAAAAAAAAACACAGCAACTGGTTCATGAATTAAATTTGACTTTTGTGCAAGCAATATGGCTTTAGTTCCCACGATGACTTTGCAATATGAATGCGAATACAGTATTTGTATGTCAATAAATGTGCCTTGGTGAGCAATCCGAGGGGAAGGTTGCCTTTTTTGGTCAAGACCAAAGCACCATTCAACCTTGAAGCGCATAGAATATTAATGGGTGGAGATTGCACAACAGTGGCCCATTATTCACTTTTTCAAGGCGCACCAGTCAAATCATTTTTTTTAATATTACAAACTTTCACATCCCTTTGATTTGGTGCATTTAGTACATGTTTGTTCAAAAATACCCCCAGCAACAGTATAAACTGTGTACAAATCTTAAAAATCAGGAGGTTAAAGTTCATGACAAACGTTAAAATAATTCCCTTCCAATAATTTCCCAACCGCTAACTGTTCGCCACTCAACACTTATTTTGCAAGTTAAGTGAACATTTGGATTCCTGCCACAATAAACTGAGTGGATGTCATATTTCACCTGATGCCTCGGCAGGTAGTAATTAGCAGATCAGCAATAAAACTTTCCACTGAATGTCAAGATGCAAACAAGGGCAAAGGGTTTAGGTTCCTTACCATTTCCAGTTTGCAACAGTCCTTTTATATTACCTAATCATTTGTGACTTCATCTAATGAGGTTTCACAGTGAATTGAAATGATCACATCCTGTCTAATGTGTGGCCTAATGTGCTTTTGTTGATTTCTAACACAAACAAAAAAATATATACAAAACACATACCTATCAACCTCGATAGGGCCATGCCCTTACAAACTGTCGTATTTTCCCTTCCAAAATAGAAAATAATCATACACCATTTTTTTTTTCCAAACGCGTTTATTTATGTAACATGTTATATTGTACATGTGTTTCATTATATCATTCTGTACATATTCTTAATAAATGATGAAATTATAAGTGTTGCTTAATTACTACAGAGTTCTCTATTGTATGCTATTGTATGATCAATATGTTTTCCAGAGTTCTACATTTTTGGCGTGGCTCTTTGTACCAAAATGCGTCTCTAAATCATAGAAACCGCAGGCTGCTACTTTCACATCTTTTTTGCAAGCAACACAATATGAAAATTCCACACCTTTCTTCGAATCTTGTATCATTCCCTCGTATCGTCCTGATTTTTGCTTTGTTCACGTGTGATCGGAATGATGCAATGGGAAATCCACAGGCGGCAGACGCATGCACACAGTAGCATCAAACCATTTTCTTTGTTTGCAATGAAAAAAACGATACCGAGATAGAGGCTACCGGAGCGAACTCGTTTGACTTGATTGATTTGCCGTTTCGTGATAGTCGCTGCATAACGGATGGTACCCATAATGGACAAATTCACGTTTTTCCGTACAGATTTTCTTGTACGCCGTACACGTCTTAAAATGCATAATAAACGTACTTTGTCCGGCAAAAACATACAGGTTGACAGGTATGAAAACAAAACAAAAAAAAAACAGTGACAGCTTCTGGCACAGTATTGTGTGTATTTGTGTGTGTGTGTGTGTGTGTGTTATAACTTGATGGAACTTCATCCTGGAAGTGTGTGAAACCAAAGAACACTGGCTTTGTCTAAAGCCCCGTTCTGTCTCCGTCGTCGTCTCCCCCGTGCCATCCCCAGTGGTCGTCAGAGCTCAGCCCATCAACCCATAAGCAGGACAAGCCGAGCCTTCCACGCTTGAGCCATCCAACGCTCCGTCACCCTGGCGTCGCATGACATTCTTTCCCACAGGCAGTCGCATAGTTCCAGCGTCTCCTCATGCGAGGGGCCTGGGACTCTGCAACAGGCGGGGGGCACTTCAAAGGCCGACCGGCCCGCAGCTGCAGCCTGTCGCTCCAGCAGCCAGCTCCAGTTTGTAATCATTATTAAAGGCTTGACCTCAGAGGCATCTCTGCCGCTGTTCACACCCCCTTTCCAGCCGCGATAACGCTGCATGAGGCTCCACTCAAGGCGACTCCTGTTACCCATCATCGGTGTGGCTCCACCATTGTTTCGTGCTGTTGTTTTGCGGCGCGGTACATGCTGAACGACTTGTCAATAAAGGGCACGTGGTAGATTTTCTTTCGGGACTTGAGTGTTGGAACCAGGGAGTCTTTCTTCAAGTCGCCTACCGTCACAGGCAAAATGCAAAAAACAAACCAACAAAATGTTGGAAATGTAAATGATCTGTATGTTGCACAGCAATAAACGCCACCTTCAATCTGGGAGAGATGCTGGCCTGCCTCTTAGTGACTATGGATGTGGTCTTCAGCAAGACACGGACCCCGCCCCACTCACCTCAAGATTCTTTCTCGACATCTGTGTATTCCCACAATAAAATCACATAATGAATTGAATTTACCTTTGCAAGATTTATCATTAAATGTGTCCTGACTTGACTGACTGTGACGTCTGAACATTTTTTTCTTATTTGGTTAAAAAAAAATATGATGATGATGATTGTTATTATTATTGAATGACTTACTGCCGCTGGATTGTAAAACTGATGTAACATAATGTAAACATGCACAGAAAACGATGTAATTAAAAAATAAATATTTCTGGATTTGACCCCGTATTCGAAATGAAATACGTATCTCCAAACAACCTCCACATTTGTTCATATCCCCCTCCACAAAAAAAAGAAATAAATAATTAGAAGCATCCTAGCCTATTATTTGATTCAATTAAATTTTGCTGAATGTAGCTTTATTCCTCTGCCAGTTTTTCATCATCATGTCTGCTCATAATGTCATAATTTTCACCTGCCCCCGTCAGCTTCTTATATCAACAAATTATCTCGCTCCAGCTACTCAAGTCAAGCTACTCAAGATGGTGAGGGTGGCTGCCTTTCCAGCAGCTCCTGTATTTTGTTTTTCTACTTATTTCTTTCCTTTCCTCTTCTTTTCATAACTTTGCTGCTGTGAAATGTAAATTTCTCTACTGCGAGACGAATAAAGGTACATCCAATCCAATAATACAGATTGTTACAGTGGCTACCATTGTTGATATTTTACATGTTCATTTGAGTGGAACGGAGACTTTACGTGACTTTAACATGTTTCAGAGTACATATCAGACCTTCCTCGAGTCAAGGCAGAATACAGTCATTCTTGTTTATTCATAGTAGCTTGAGTGTCAGGCACTCATATAAATGCCTTTTCATAAGAAGTTACTTGGGTGACCAAAACCGGATATGTTGTTATTCGTGAAGACATCAGAGCAACAACAGTGTCATGCAATAATTTTCAGGCATGAATTGAAACATCTGTATCTATTGTGAAAAGGCTGAAAACCCCTCCTCCCCCCAAAAAACACTTGCGCACATCTGCCATTACCAGTCATGTCAGCTGATAACAATCATCATAAGTACAATAGCCTCACACCTCAGTTATTCTAAAAATTTTGCAACAGGTGATAATATGCTGACAGCCAGAATACGCCCACCCCTTCCATCAATTCCCAATGTTCAGTAAAAATCCAAAGTTATGGAGTCATTCCAAAAACAGGAGCAGCAGGTGTTCAATAATAGCAGGGCCAGTTAAACGAGTGGGAGGGTCCTATACCAGGTGCACTTGCAAAATACGGAGGTTGATAAGCCTTCATTAAAGATTCCTCTCATTGTATGACACCTGGGTAAGATATGCGTCTTCCCTCGATCAACGTGCACTCAATAATCAATTTGTGCAAGTCGTTAGCATTTATTCGAGTCATACGGTGACGACGGCTGTTTTGAACGCTGACGTTCTCCTAAACAATGTTTGGCTTGGTCCTGAAGGCAATAAAGCCGGGCTGCACCTTTGCTGTCAAGTTGTAAACTAACGCGTGCCGTGTTAAGTGCATAGTTTTGTAATGGTGATGGTTATAATGATCTTGTGATGAAAAAGTTTACTATCGCCTGCATTTTTTTTTGTTTCCTCATGAAAAAAAAACGGCATGCGTGCGTTGTCTCATGTTAAGTTTTTTTTGAGAAACAGAATATTAAATGTCAAGTCATTCATCACCGGTAGATTAAAAAAGACAAAGGAATGCTTGTGCTCGTTTTCCAACCGCACTGAGAATCATCAGCGTCTTAAAGCCTGACAACCTTTGACTTCTTAATTATCGTTAAAAAAATAAATAAATAAAATAAAATAACCGACTTACAATTCCATTTCTTGCAAGTTAAAGTCACTGGATGGCATTTTTTCATGTATTCTTGTCATTCAGTCATACATGCCACAATATTATAGCTTGGTTTCCGTGGTCATATCTCAATATTAACAACATGAAGGGCACAATACCTCCGACTCAAAATATTTTGTGAAACGTATCACTGAAATGTATTAGAATATGATGAAAGTCAATCAACCTGAAAACGAGCCTCCATGCATCACGACCTTCACATTCCGGATGCGGGTGGGAAGATTTAAAATGATCAGAAAATACACGTCATGGGTTTCAGGAGCCTATTGATAAATTATTACGTATGTGTGTGTGTTTCAACTTGTTTCCTTGTCTAGATTAAAAAAAAAAAAACTTGTGGAACAGCCACGGCAAAAATCACAAGTGCCAGATCGAGTGTCCCATTAAAGCTCAGATTACTGATTAAAAGAAAGTAAAACTGGTCTATTCTGACTGGATGTTATTCTTGTTAAGGATTTTGTTCCCGTTATTTAAAGTTTAATTGGTTGTTATGAGGAGACAAAGTGAAAGGACCACCAGTTTTTTATTCTTTCCAGTCAATGCTAATTGTTGTATGTATGTATGTATGTATGTATGTATGTATGTATGTATGTATGTATGTATGTATGTATGTACGTAGGTACGTACGTCTGTCTGTCTGTCTGTCTGTCTGTCTGTCTGTCTGTCTGTATGTATGTATGTATGTATGTTTGTATGTATGTACGTACGTATGTATGTATTTAGTTATTTAATTATTTTGTTATTTATTTAATGTGTTCAATACTGAATATTTCTGCATTTTATTTTGATAGATACTGTATAGGCGAGATTTTCAGTTGCGCGTCCATCTGTGTAAATTTTGTGCCATCAGCCTGATGACTTGAAGCGCGGCTTGCCTGCACAAACAAGCCCGACTTGTGCTGTCATAACAGAAATCACTCAGTGAAAGCTCACAAGATGAACAATCCTCTGAAAATATTATGCCGCAGTTCCTTGTCGTGTTACATGTCTGACATTTTCTGATTGTTTTGAGTACACATTCTGGTATTCGAGGCATTGTGCACTCAATGCCAATTAGATGAAAAATGATATGATCGAACGCCACCTCGGCAATCTCAGCTATTCTGTAGCATCGTGGTAAAGACACAACAGGCTCCTGAGGAGTTTAGTGGACAGGGTTGTGACAGAACCAAACAGATGTATGAGCCTGTCACTTGCCCCCGCCCGTTGCCTCTTGTTTTGGTTCCCATTCTCTTATTTTGTTGATTTTTTATTTTTGGTTTCTATTCCATCACAAGCCCATTGAGCAATGAGTGTGGGTAGGTCTAGACAAAATACGGTGGTAGCAACAGACAAGCGGGCTTTAATGGCACAAGAGACCCTACGTGCATACTGCTGCAGCAGGATGCCAGGAATGGCTCGGAGGGGGTCCAAGTGGTACGAGACTCCGACACTTTATAAGCGCCTTGTCGTTGTCTTCTGCCTTGACCTCTTCTCGCCTTGCGGGATGCTCGGTCTCAGGCATGTGATCAGTCTTGCGGACATCTGAAAAAAATGTCCTCGCGTCGCTTTGATAGTGGGGTTACATTAATTCTTTAATCTAATTCTTAAATTTCAGATTTAAAATGGCGCACTTTAAGGTTCCTTGTTACAATTGAACAGATTTCATGTGCTGGGAAAACGAGGATGCATTCTCTGACTCGCGTATCCTTTGTGAGGCAATAGATCAATACTGCAGAGAGACAACCAAGAGCAAAAGAACTGATGCTTGTTCAGGAAAAAACATAACTTAAAGAAAATATTTACAATATAATTGAAAAAAATCTCTCTCTCACACTCTCTGTCCCTCTCTTGCTTTATATATATATATATATATATATATATATATATATATATATATATATATCTGTGGTCTGAATCTCTTCCTTTGGCTACCTTATTATTCCTGCAGGGTATCTGATCACTGGCAGGGCATAGCCGTTTATTGCCCGGGTCTTGTTCTTGCTATTGAGCTATATATATTGAGCAATAATTTCATCTGTGCTGTATGTCATGCATATTAGCATATTTGACAATAAAGCTGACTTTGACTTTGACTTTTATATATATATATATATATACCACTTTTCTATGAATGCACACGTCGATCGTCACCGAGGACATTTTTACAGATAATTTTATTCTTATGGGACCGAAAAAGACCCCACCACAGGCTCGTGTTCAGCCGAAGAAGACACAAAACAAAATCACCGTCGAGGAGAAGAAGGAGATAATTCAAAAACACGAACAAGGTGTGCGTTTGTCTGATTTAGCGGCCCAGTACGGATATGCTAAGTCAACCATTGATCCCATTCTCCGTAACAGAGAAGCCATCAAAGGTGCGTCTGTTGCAAAAGGTGTTTCCGTGCTGTCAAAGCAACGGTCTCGGGCAATCGAAGGAGTTGAAAAATTTCTGTTAATTTGGATTAACGAAAAGCATTCATCCGGTGACAGCATGAGTAAAGCAATTATATGCGATAAAGCACGCCAAATTCAATGCGATATCACCATGCGGCAACCTGGAAGAAGCTTTACGCAAAGGCTTTATTTACCAGATGCTTTTAAGTGACTAATGACACCGAACATTCCCAAGGGATAGTTCGACCATTTCAATGTGTTTCATTGTGTTCAGCTGGTAGAAAAGGCTTGGGATGATGTTAGCCTCCGATCATTGAAAGCAGCTTGGAAGAATTTGTGGCCCGCCCGCATTCACCTTTGAGAGGGACTTTGAAGGATTTGATCCTCATGACGCTGTTGTTTTGGACGACATTGTTTCCATTGGACAGAACATGGGACTCGAAGTGTATGCGGATGATATCGAGGAGCTTGTTGCTGACCATAATGAGGTCCTCAACACGGAGGATTTGATTACCCTTCAAGAGGACAAGCAGAAGCCAGCCATCCGGGAGTTGTCATCTGAGGGTGAGGAGGAGGATATCGATATTCTCGGGTATCAGAAAAAAATGACAATATAACCGTAGTATCGATATAGCCGTCCTGCACCGAACTGCATTAAAAAAAAAGGGGGGGGGGGCAACACGTAAACAGGGGATCTTTGATATGGCATGTCATTGGGTTCATGGATTGCGTATCTAATATGCTTTTTGTACAGTAGTGAAGTGAAAAATAAATGTGTGCATAAAATAAATACGTCTTTACACTTTTTTAATGACTGTTTACTTTCAAAAATGCAACCAATGCAAAATCGTCACGTTCTATTCACACGAAACGACGAAAAAAACAATGATTGTTGCAAGCGATAAAGACATCTGAATGCTACACAATTAAATACATGGATGAAAAACCATAACTGCAACGTTTACATGACTTACGTTGATGAAGTATTCTGCTGCACGTCACGTCAAACTCTTTTGCGATGAAGGAATTGCTTGTTGGATTGTCCTCCACAGCCACGATTGCCGCCTTGTACGTTGTTCGGATATCACAATTCTTACGTTTCCCCATGGTTGAAATTGGTGTCTCGCAACAGTACTGTATTTTAGCTCTGCTATGCTTTTTTATTGTGCTCGGTAAGACGGGTCACAACACGGACGTGGTGACGTGACTGGGCTTGGGAGGACTGTACATGTTTGGTCTGAGAACCGTGTTGCATCCAAAAGCCGCCAGTAGAGGGCATCGCAGCTCCATAGCATACAGTATACAGTACAGTAATTCTTTAATCAATTGCAAACGTGTATGCTTTACTCTTCCTCTTCTGTATTTGAATCATATTCATAAATGGATGTGTAACAAGAAAGCATATTCTCAGAATCTGAAGCCATTGTTTGGATTCTCCAGCAATGCAAGACATGTTGGCGTGACGTGAAGTCATTTTTATTGGTGTTTTGCATTTGAATAAAAATATCATACTGCGTGTTTGGGTATTTTAGATGCTACAAAAGTTTTTCTGATGTCAGTCAAGAAACAAAACAATGATGTTGGTTGTCCTTTAATACACAGTATGGAATATACAGTAATTTTCAAAATCATCACGCTTCAGCAGACAAAACAATAAACATTGTTGCAAAAAACGATTGCATTCATATACAGTACAGTGCAGTGGGCATGTATGTATATTACATCTTACTGTATTATGTATGCAATTTAAAAAAGTCATCAATCTTCTTCTGCTGCCCATTTTTACCTTTTAACACAAACACTTTAATCTTGTTTAACATTTCTAAATAACCTGATGCATTTTCTCTGGATTCTAAGTAAGATCGCATGTCCGTAGCACCTTGCAATACGTGTGCATTCAGTCGGTTCTTCATCCTCATCATCCTCGTCATTACTTCCGTGTTGGCTTCTCCTCAACAGCCAGGATTGCCTTGTACTTCGTTCCAAGATCACAATTCTTTCGTTTCGCCATTGTTGAAGACGGTAGAAAACGGTAGTATATGAACTAAATTTCTACAGTTTAGCTGGTGTATATAATGTAGAGTCATTGTACATTATAAACACTGTACTCCAGTGTTTATTTTGTTTTATTTTTATCAAAACGCTGTGCGTAGGTGAGGCACACAGTTCTCCCGCCTCATGACAGGCAGGGGGCGCTTGTGATTCCAGAGATACTTCTTACTCCACGTCTGCAGAATAATAGAATTAGAGACAGAAAGCTACAGTAAACAGTTAACAAGTAAAGTGCAACCCTGCAGTCATTTTTTTCGTGTTGCTTGGCCTCACTTTCAGAATGGAGGATTACATATCTAAATTGAAAGCATTTTCTAAACTGGACTTTCAATCGAAGCAGGAGGTACTAATTAAAGGAAGACCAACACCGGAGCTAAAAGGTTTGCTTCAGACAACGGGACACAATAATCACTCTTTTCAGGCGGACTGGTACACACGAAAAGGCTGGCTGTGTGGATGTCCAGCAAGAAACCGCCTTTTCTGCTTTTCCTGCCTTCTGTTCTCAACTTGTGACAATGTCTGGACTCAAATGGGATATTGTGACCTGAAAATTTTACAACGGAGCCTCATCAAAAATGAGCGAAGACTCAACATCAGCATCCACAATGCTAAGGTAAAGGAGAGCCGGGAGATTTTAACAGATCTCATCAATGCCACCTGCTTCCTTGCAAAAACAACAGCTGGTATTTCGTGGAAATGATGAAAGTAAGGGCTCTGCTCATCGTGGCAACTATGTTGAACTATTACATGCTTTCGCTCAGAAAGATGACAGGCTAGCGAGTCATTTTGGGACATCCACTATATTTTCTAGCATGTGAAACAGAATACAGAACGATTTAATTGAAGCACTTGGTGATGTCATTCAAAATGACATTAAAAAGGAGATCGGTGCAGCCCCATTTGTTGCTGGAGAAGTAGACGAGATTGTCATTCTCAGCACTGAAAACATACAGTCGGAACAGGACTGATCAAGGACGACTTTCTTCACTGGCAGTGATCTCCGTTGAGACAGAGAGACTTTTAAAACTGAAGAAAGATAAGGAAGGCTTCTACAAAGAAGTTATCGATGCCTTTCTTCAGAAGGAGCGGCGCATGGACTAAAGGTAACACGATAAAAACGTTTTTTTTTATTATTTTTTTCTGTGCTACAGTTTGTATATATAAAAAATGCTGAAATGAAATTTTAAACAAAATATGTTAACTGTTGCCAATCAAATGGTGAATAAACTACTCTGTAGAGTTCATATGTTTGTAAATCTGACTATGATGACGTCAGTGCCTCACCAGCCATGAACCTCACTGCACGTCACTGCTGACGAAGCCTCTTGGATAGGAGGCGAAACGTCTGAAACCTTTAAATTTGTACAGATGACGGCTGAAGAAACCTTCTCATCGATGGACCACTCTTGTACGACTGAGAGCTTACACAGACGTAAATTAAAAAATAAATAAATAAATAAATAAAAAGCCCACCTGAAAGAAGCCGCATTGTGAAAACAGCGTCACAAGTTGCTAACATCATCTTAGACCTGCACGATATGTTTAACATGTCAATCTCTGAAAACAGAGATAAAAGCCAACAGGACAACAAAGAGGGGAAATAAACAACTTACACTTCTGGATCGGTTGAGATCAAGAAGAAAAGTCTTGTTTGTCGACACGAGTGTCTTTGTATGAAAAGTCGATGAGGCTCAAAGCTGCTCCATCAGTGACGTGTAGTCAGTGGAGGCAGGTGAGGCAGTGCCTCACCTGTCATCATGGAAAGCTGTCATGGAAATATCAAATGAAAAAATAAATTAAACAGTTAGATGTATTTAGTGATTTTTACTTTAAAGTTCTTGTCCATTTAACTTCACCGTTTTAGGATTTTTTTTCAAAATCGCTGAATTTACCGTTCAAATACTAAGTAGAGACGAGCGGTGACGTCATTGATGACGTCAGTGCCTCACCAGCCATGAACCTCACCGCACGTCACTGTGCTCCATTAACAATAAATGGTTGACTTACAGGGTAGTTAATGTTTGTCCAAATCCAATTGTGAACTCCACGCTGGTCTGTTCTCTGGTGCCATTTGGGGGATACGCAAAATGACCGCTGTGCGTTGTAAGGCACAAGACGGCGCTTTGGAAAATGTCACTTTTAATGTTTTCTTAATTGGCGAACATTCATCAATTGTTCTCCATCAGCAGAGGCTAAGATGGCCCGTAAGCATCTGCCCACCATCGGGAGCTCCCTGAGCTCGACGCCAGCTGGCCCGCAACCCACACGCTTTGCTACAAGAAATCACTTTTGACTCCATCCATCAAAGCTACATTAATATTCCATCTTAAGCTGCCCGCCGCTTGGACTGCACTCATGGGCTTAATTACACTTCGGCCCTGCCAGCCGAAGGTGACCGCAGAGAGTGAGGCAACTGTCAGTTACCATATACTTATACCCCATCTGGGAGCGAAGGGACTCTTTCGGGATCGCCTGTCCGCTTTGGACTGTACATACTGTGTGCAAAGAACTCAAAGCGAGAGGGGGTTAGGTATCACAAATCGGGGACAATGGCAACAACTGCACATCTAATTTAGCTCCTTGTTTATCACAACTTGGTAATCAGATCTGCCTCACAATGGCACCGAGCACAATGGAATGGTGATCAGGGAGCTATTGTTTTTCAGGCTAATTAGCCTCCCAATCTTTATCCCGGAGATAAATGTGGCTAAAAGTGGCGTACGGCCCTTGTACTCTTAAAAAGAGCCTTACACGTATGTGTTATTTGGGGAGTTGTTACATGATGGCCTAGTTATCTGTTCAGCATGTTCCACCGCTCTGTAGAAACATGGGCCCAGTACAACGCCCAGTGACCTCCCAACTGTTTTCTGTCCCGCACTTATACTGCAGATTTTTATTGTGTAATCCATGATTGTTATACCAAAAATGTAATGCAATATCAGTAGTATTTGTTTTGTATTTTTTTTTAATTATAGGGTCCATTAAAAAATACGCCAGCGCGTTGTTAGCTTTGAAAACACATGTGACATGTTAGACTACCGTCTTACAGGTCTAATTATTGGCACATGTGGTATCATGTGATTTTATTGTACCGTACTTTCAAGACTGTGAGGTGTACAATCAACGAATGTCATATTTTAAAACACACCGGACGATGAGGCACACCTTCAATGAATGACATAAAAAAATAAATTTACATATAAGGTGCACCGGATTTTAAAGAGCACCTTAAAATGTTAAAACCTTTCCATATATAAGATGCACCTCATTATAAGGTTGAACAAATGCCATATATTTTAACGTTTTTCATATACAGGTATAAGGCGATGGCGCATGGTCAGCTTTTGAAAAAAAAAAAAAAGGCTTTTGGGTGTGACTTATAGTGCGGGAAATACGGTAGATGATCAAGGCACAGGGACACCGCTTCGGCGCTCTGAAGATGTGTGTGAATGGTATCTTTGTACTCCATTAAAAAAAAAATAGATATACATATATTTTAATAGTACCCCCTTGACCACACCATTGAGGGGTCAACTGTGCATGCACGCTTGTCGGTCCAACGGGTCTTCAAAGTCAAAGTCAAAGTCAGCTTTATTGTCAAATATGCTAATATGAATTACTTCAATTGCCCATGTCACGTGTGCAGCCGACTTACATCATCTGAAAAGGCAGTTTGCCCTGATGAATGCACCAGAAAGCATATTTCTACTTTGCAAACGTCAAGCACTGTGTGTGCTTCAACCGTCTTGATTTTGTTTCCATCTCATAATGGCGTAAATAGTCACATACAGCATGGTAAAATATCCTAAAAAAAGTAAACTGCACCTATGCAACCCATAAATTGCGTTTTGCACTAGTCTTGCGCGAAGCACCTTCGTACAACATTTGAAATTCTATTCAGTTTATGAAATTACGTTGAATGATTTTGATTCCTCTTAACTCAAACATCCAAAACATGTGCTAAGCATGAATTATTCTTCCCACTTTTCATGGCCTGGTACCAAGTTTAAATGTTTCACAGAATATATTTGAAAGGTCTTAACTCATTCACTGCCAGACGTGCAAAAATGTGTCCACTCCCGTGTCAGGGTTTTTGTCATTATCTCTCAAATTCCAAGACCCACAGAATATGTCCTATTTTCAATTCCCGAATAAATTCGTGAATGGCACTGAATGACTTAATATAAAGTATAGAACAAAATACAATAAAATAAATTTGACAATTAATAACAAGAAACAATGTGTATGTTTAGGCACCCATCTCATCAACAGACCCTCACTGTTGATTAAAAAAAATGCATGCTATGTGGAAACTCTTATAGCCATTGAAAGCAAGAGTTCCCAACTAGCCTTGTGGAAATAACCTATGACCTGAAAGCATTAACCTTTGACCGGGAACAGGTGAAGACGATGTCTTTCGGACCAGTCGCACCAAGTGTCAGGGGGGCTTCTCGTTTCTCTTCTCGTCTCTTTAAGCAAATATTATCCTTTTGCAGAGGCGTGCTGCAGACAAACATGGTTTAGGCTACATGTGAGGTCTCATGGCACATGTCACTGCGGGTGTTAATGCTGTGTCTGTGACAAATAAGGCTCTTCGTTTTGTGACCAAATGTTGAAAATCGGCTCTAACACCTGTTTTATCATTCACAGGGTTTGGACACGATAGACACAATAGAGGAACACAAGTTAAAAAAAAATCAAGATGAGGGAATAGCTGAGGAGGAATGATCTCCGCTGCCCAGTCTGTCATCTAAAGCTATTAAATGAAGTAACGAGGCAAAAGGAAACTGCGTGGGCAAGATGATTCACTTTTAATATTGTTTGGATGACAATAATTTGAACCTGTTCTCTGCCTGAGAAGAAAACAAGCCAAACCTTGTTTATCAACCAAGATGGGAATGGGCCTTGGGGCAAAAAATCTGAAATTCTTCATGCACATCAACAATGATTTATTTCAAAATCGTTTTGGCTTGCCATCCTTCAGCCTGCTCTCTCTCTCTCTCTCTCTCTCTCTCTCTCTCTCTCTCTCTCTCTCTCTCTCTCTCTCTCTCTCTCTCTCTCTCTCTCTCTCTCTCTCTCTCTCTCTCTATCTCTCTATCTATCTATCTATCTATCTATCTATCTATCTATCTATCTATCTATCTATCTATCTATCTATCTATCTATCTATCTATCTATCTATCTATCTATCTATCTATCTATCTATCTCTCTCTCTCTCTCACAAGCTTATACCGATTAGTAATGGGGCAAAAGGCACAGAGTGGTCTGTTGGCTGTGGACCAAGCATACAATCTTTGATCTGCAACTGTTTCCTTCTCGGGACTCGGCGGATTCAGGAGGGGAATGGGAGGGTGGGCGATTAAAAAAAGGAAAAAAGAAAGAAAAAGAAAATCCCACTAGGTGTCAGCGATCACCCTCTGTTCCGTCCTCATCACAAGGGGGAATGCGTGCAAGTGGTACCCGGGGACCCTCTCTGACGTGACTCTCAATGGCAAACGAGTTTTAATGGAGAGGTCAGCAAGAGTTCCTGGCCGCCGGGGGCCAAGGGCCAGGTGGCACATCATAGCGTCCTTATGTGCAGCTATCCCCAGAATGCGACGCGGTGGCGTCGGCAAGTTTGCCTCTGATCAGCAAGGGGAAGGCCAGGTCTTATTGCACTGCCAAAGGGCTCAGGGATGACTGCCAACTTTCGCCTGGGATCACACTTGTTCGGGCAGGCGCCTTTTAATAACGGATGTTTATCGGTTGCCTATCATTTATGAAGCTAAGCACATAGTTAGTAGATAGGACAACTTCCCATGTCTTATCAATATTGTGCTATGCGACACTTACATGACACGTTTGCCCCAATTATTTTTGTACAGAACACCGCAAAATTGTCACTTGCCATCACCAAATGTAATTATTATCTAAAAAAACACAAACAATTATGACGATAAATAGATTACATCAATCCAGACAAAAATACGCCTCTCAAATTAAATTCTAATAAAATTCAAATCAATGTCATGGGTTGTTATTATTGTTGTTATGATAGGTGCGAAAAGACTCAAAGTCAGCAAGCTTATGCAAGACATTGCTGAAACATTTTTCTAAAAGCAAGTGTTACATACCCCTTAAAAAATCTGTTGAACATTTCTAATAATTGAAAAAATGATTTAAACATATGATTTGCCTGTTTGTGATATATATATATATATATATATATATATATATATATATATATATATTTTATTTTCCTATATATTTATATATGTTTATTGACAGATTTTTTTGTTTTCCTGATTTTTTTCAAATGTTTACTACAACTAATCTTACTAATATTTTATATATATATATATATATATATATATATATATATATATATATATATATATATATATAAAATATTAGTAAGATTAGTTGTAGTAAACATTTGAAAAAAAAAAAAAATATATATATATATATATATAATATTAGTAAGATTAGTTGTAGTAAACATTTGAAAAAAATCAGGAAAACAAAAAAATCTGTCAATCAAATTCGCTTAAATTATTATTAGAGTGCCTTCGATTATTTTGGATGAGAAATGATTGCATGACGCACAGATTCGAAATAATGCTTTGCAACTCTTTTGAACTTCCTGGCATTCATTTTATTTCAACAGAGAACAATTAACTCAATGGTAGTTATTGTCAGTATAATATAGAGAGTGCAAAATATAAAAATGACTATAATGATCAACGTAGTTCACAGTGTGATGTAGTGCGGTATTATCAAACTGCACAAATAGAGTAATTATTGAATTGATACCCGTCGGAAAATGGATGTCAAGACAATTAATTTTACATCTCAGACAACTCAGGTCTTCAGTCGTTGAGTGATTCGGGGCCGCCATCTACTGGCAATGTACATCATCACCACTCTCATCGGAAACAAGGCCCCAAAACCCACACGCTTGTCCCCTCATTTACCAGACTCCTTAAAAGGAATGATTGCATTAGAGAGAAATCTTATCCCTGCTGTTGGGCATTCATCTTCACATTAATGGCTCCCAATCCCTTCAGGATATCGGCACAAGAACTAATTAGGTTGCATATTGCCCGCAAAGTGACTGTCATCTGGAGGCCATTGAAACGAACAAACACACCCTTACCGTCCTCAGCTGTTCAAAGCTATGAAGGAGGGGGAAAAGAAAAAAAAAAACATTCAAACAACCAGCTGTCTTGTGGTTTGTAAGCACACAATCTTAAAACCACAAAACAGACAGTGTGTAGCGTTTAGTCCACATCCGGCCAAGTGGTGAAGTCATCAGTGCCTCTTGCTGTTTAACCCTCTAAAATGATTTTAAGTAGGATACGGGTTACTTAATAAATCGGGACTTGTTGAGTCGGGTCTTTGAGACCCCCAATCTGTTTTAGAGGTTTCCCCCATCACACATATTTCAGTTGTGTGAGTCCCATCTGAGCAGGAGGGGTTGTTTGTCTTTGCGTGCCATGCAATTGGCTGGCAACCAGTTCAGAGTGTACTCCAACTATTGCCTAAAGACAGCTGGGATCGGCTCCAGCATCCCCCAGGGCCCCTCGTGAAGATAAGTGGGTTTTAAAATGGATGGAGGATATATATCTCTGATAGTATTTAACAATATTCTATTATTTCTACATTGTGGTAATCATTATTGCAATTGTGGATACACAATTATTGCTATTTTGGACAAATAACGGATGCAAAAACTAGAGCAGGCGTCGGGAACCTTTTTGACTAAGAGAGCCACAAAAGTAAAATATTTAGAAATGTTTTTTTCGTGAGAGCCACACACACACACACGAGCGCGCACACACGCACACGCACGCGCGCGCGGACACACACACGCAAACACGCACGCACGCGCGGCCACTTCTAAAGAAATGTCAGAAAAATATTATTTAAAATAACTTTGTGATACTACTCACCGTTAATATAAATGGTTTTCCGTTCCTCATGATTGGTAAAAATCCAGCCAAACAATGGGAATGAAAGTCAACTTGCCGGGTCCATAGGCGAAGTTACTGCTAGCTAGCCTGCACACGGGTCATTAGCTTCCACACTTGCTATCTGCAATATACTTCTCGCAGAAGTAAATTGATGCTAACGTTAACATGGGGCTTGTTAATATGTCACTGACATTCGACTGTTTCATCGATGTTATTGTTTCATTGCAAATTAGAATCGCGAATCCTCCGGTGCATTCAAGCTGGAGCGTACTAGTAAGTTTTTTGACTCGTCGGGCTCATTTAAAGGGGGGTTTACCTGTTTCAACATAGTATCAACCAGTATCAACAAATCAAAATTACGCTTTCAGCCAACCTAGGTCAGTGTCATCCAATCAATCATCGCTTTCCGCCAACTGCAGCCCCAACAGGAAATGAACGGCGAAAAAGCGAGAATATGTATTTAGTTTTATCGGCGAGCCATATGCAATCATCAAAAGAGCCATATATGGCTGGCGAGCCATAGGTTCCCGACCCCTGAACTAGAGGAATATGGAGAAGGAGTGGGACTTTAGACTTGTTACCATTTTGTGTTTGGCAATTCATCGCCTATTCCCATTTTGTTTTATTCATATTAAAATTTCATTCATTCATTCATTCATTCATTCATTCATTCATTCATTCATTCATTCATTCATTCGTTCGTTTGTTCATTCATACATTTATTTATGATCAGTCAGATGCCGCTTCTGCGCGCCCGCGGTTGGCTTTTTCTTTGGCTTTGATAATCCTCACTTGGTCAGAGAAATAGACGACCTGCTTCTGTAATAAGATAATAACAAGGACAGTGTCATGCACTGTTTCAATAAAATAGACCTGACCATGTATTATGACAGTTGTACATTTGTCGTGCAGGATCAACACTGTTCACACAGGAACAAAGAGTGAAGGAAAAAAGGCATGTCATATGGTTAAAACAAAACAGACCTTTCAATCCTCAACGGTAGATGGCAGTAGCACAACATCATGCAAAGGCATGCCATTCATTTGCTTTCAGACATCTTCTCAACGTGAACCACGAGGCTTCTGGCTTTGAAACTGACTGCAGAGTAGTCCAAGAAACAACATTTTCAAAAATGGCATTGCCAAATAGCACACAGACTTGTAAACACAGTCAGCAGGAAAAAGAACAAGTCAAATATTTTGCCAAAAATTGGTCATTGGTAACAGATGCCTGCTTCTGCAACTTCTCTGAAAATTGTGAGTCCTTTTTTTGGAAAAAAAAAAAGAATGACATCCCCACAAATATGAGCTTTCTTTTCAATTAATAATAAATTAATAATCAATCAATAAATAATCAATTAATAATCACAACCTGGAGCTGAACACGCTCAAGACAGTTGAGATGATCGTGAACTTCAGGAAACATCCATCACCACAGCTACCCCTCACACTATCCAACTGCCTTGTGTCAACCGTTGAGACCTTCAAGTTCCTGGGAATCACAGTCTCCCAGGACATGAAGTGGGAGGTCAACACCAACTCTATCCTGAAAAAGGCCCAACAGAGAATGTACTTCCTGAGGCTGCTAAAGAAGCATGGCCTGCCACAGGAGGTGCTGCAACATTTCTACACGGCTGTCATCGAATCCATCCTGTGTTCTTCCATCACCGTTTGGTTCGGGGCCGCCACAAAAATGGACAAAATCCGACTTCAACGGACAGTTAGGACGGTGTAAAAAATCATTGGCACCGCCCTACCCACTCTCAAGGACAAACTGCAAGAATCCAAATTAGGGTGCGGAAAATCCTACTGGACCCTCCGCACCCTGCCCACCACCTTTTCCAGCTATCCCCTCAGGCAGGCGCTACCGATCCATGCGCACCAAATCCAGCAGACATTTAAACAGCTTCTTCCCCCAAGCCATTAACTCTTTGAACTCTTTCAACAGTAGCCAAAATGGAACTGTATAGTGCTTAGCAGTTTTTTTGACGACGATACTAGTGCAGCGTGTTCTACCGGAAACAAATTCCTTGTGTGTTCTACATACTTGGCAATAAAGATGATTCTGATTCTGATTCTGATAAATAAATAAACAAACGTAGGACTCTAAAGTAGGTGCCAATGCAGTTTGCTAATCCCACAAAGACAACCGGCCCTTGCTTCTTCATGTGTTCACGCTGTTATCTGATGCATAACGCCGCATGCTTTGTGTCGCAATTGACAGATTTCCCACCCAGTGAGGGGACAAAGCCTTCAGAAGGCAATTTGTTTGATTGTTATTTTATTATTTCCCGTCACTTTTCAATTACCGCGCGCTTGATGCCGAAGCGTATCTCCAAAACACAGCGTGGAAACTGGGAGAAGAAGACTAAGAAAAAAAAGATGCACGCTTCTCAAAAAAAAAAAAAAAAAAAAGAGAGAAAAAGTGAATACCAAAGGATTGTCACAGCGATTTGCTTTTTGCCCTCGTCGGTATTGATACTTATTTAATTTTAAGACTTACAGTTATACTTACATTTCACATGCCCATGCAATCAGAATCTTATTGTAAAAAAAAGCAAAAAAGGAAACACACAGAAATTATGGAATAAATCAACTATTTGACTGCCATACACGAATTTGTTCGGCAATTGAGAATATGAGGTAGGGCGCCATTTCTGAATTTGTTCAGGTTTAGTTTTTTCATGGTTGGACGCTGATAAAGCGCTGGCCATGTCCTCTGGCAATGTTTGTTCTTTTCCACAAGGGGCAGAATTCCCTTTTTTTGCATGTTAGCACTTTGTTCCATCTTCAGCTGTTGTTAAAGCACGATATAAACCAATACAGTAAAGTCTCGTCAAATCGATATTCTCGGGAGTCGGAAAAAATATTGACATATCCGATCCTGCGCCGCATTAAAAGTGGGCAATAAATGGGGGATCTTTGATATGGCATGTAATTTTCGCGTTGAGTTCATGGATTGCGTAGCTAGCATGCTTTTGTACTGTAGTGAAGTGAAAAATAAGCATATGCATTAAATATAAACGTCTTTACACTTTTTTAATGACTATTTCTTTTCTAAAATTCAACCAATGCAAAATCCTCACATTGTTCTATATACACGAGAGAAACAACAAACGCCAGCATGTACATATGAAAAACAGTGATTATTGCAAGCGATAAAAAAATATCTGAATACAACACAATTAAATACCTGAATGGAAAACAAAAACTGCAACGTTTACATTCCTTACATTGCCAAAGTATTCTGCAGCACGTCGAACTCTTTCGCAACGGAGGATTTGCTTCTTGTAGGATTCTCCTCCATAGCCACTTTTGTCTTGTACGTACTTCGTTCCGATGTCACAATTCTTATTTCCCCATGTTTCAAATTGGTGTTGAACAACTGTATATCAGAAGACTATGTTTCAGATGCTATTGCAGCAGTAATGGAAGATGTGAGCTCTGCTACACCGTTTTTATAGTGCTCGAGGATACAGTGCGAGACACGAGAGCTGGTCCCGTGACCTACGGTGTTAGACGAAAATCAAACAATCTGCCGTTGACAGATTTTGCTAATGGTGGTATTGAAATCCTTAAGCAAATATTGATTCAGCTTTAAGCTGCTTTTGTATCGATATAAGCAGACCAAATTGGCGGGCCGGAGATGAAAAGGGCATCGTAGTAACCGGATTGTCGTAGTAAACGGATTATCGTAATAACCGCGTATCGTACTAATCATAAATCATAAAAGACTAGAAATTTGCCGGGAAATTAAAATAGTATCGTAATAAGCAGTATTATTGATATAACCGATATCAATTTAACGAGACTTTACTGTATGTATGTGTTGAGTTTTGGACAGCTGCCCTCATTTTAAAATCATATCACTCCAGGACCATATTATTTAGGAATTAACTCTTTTTTTCTGATGAAAGAAGAGAGTCTTAGGTTTCTAACGCTATATTAAATGTTTATGTAGTCCTAAAACTTAATATTCTGTGGGTCCTGGAATCAGAATCAGAATCAGAATCATCTTTATTGCCAAGTATGTAGAACACGCAAGGAATTTGTTTCCGGTAGAACACGCTGCACTAGTATCATCATCAAAGGATTGCAAAGTGGCACTATAAAGTTCCATTTGGGCTACTGTTCAAAGAGTTCAAAGAGTTAATGGCTTGGGGGAAGAAGCTGTTTAAATGTCTGCTGGATTTGGTGCGCATGGATCGGTAGCGCCTGCCTGAGGGGATAGCTGGAAAAGGTGGTGGGCAGGGTGCGGAGGGTCCAGTAGGATTTTCCGCACCCTAATTTGGATTCTTGCAGTGTGCAAGTCCTCGAGAGTGGGTAGGGCGGTGCCAATGATTTTTTACACCATCCTAACTGTCCGTTGAAGTCGGATTTTGTCCATTTTTGTGGCGGCCCCGAACCAAACGGTGATGGAAGAACACAGGATGGATTCGATGACAGCCGTGTAGAAATGTTGCAGCACCTCCTGTGGCAGGCTATGCTTCTTTAGCAGCCTCAGGAAGTACATTCTCTGTTGGGCCATTCTCATGATAGAGTTGGTGTTGACCTCCCACTTTATGTCCTGGAAGACTGTGATTCCCAGGAACTTGAGAAAACCCTGGCATTGGAGTGGACACATTGTGCACGTCTGGCAGTGAATGAGTTAAGCAAGTCTCACACTCGGTTTATTATGTAATGGTGTGCTGCCATTGATTGCTTGTCAATCAAATAGTGAATCATATGTTGGATTACATACCGGTAGTTTCCCCTTTGTACAATGTTTACATTCTGTTTATGACTAATACAAGAAGAACATTCCTTATATTAATTAATATAAGACGACGATGGCAGTCTTGTTTGTTTTGATTTGCATGAATGGCTAAGATGAAGACTAAATTATGAAATATAAGGATATAGATTGCAGAAGCTCCTGATGTGAGCCATTGATCGGCACAGCTGTGTTGTTGTTGTTTTTTTTTCTTTTTTCTTGTTCTTCCCACACGAGAGCCCATTGTCTGCTTTTTAAAAATGAATCGCCCACCTCAATCGATAAAGGAATTAACATATTCTCCACTTGCTGGAACCGCCGTTGATGTAATTTAACACCAATCTTCTGCTATAGTCACTTGCCCTGTAGGAATGAAGAACGCGAGCAAGGTCACCAGAAAATTCAAATTATAATCTGCCCAGAGGCTCCATACTCACGCACGCACACATACACACAAACACACACACACACACACACACACACACACACACACACACACACACACACACACACACACACACACACACACACACACACACACACACACACTATATTGTAAAATTGTGCTTTTGGTAAGAATTTCCAAATATGCATTGGAAACTATTGTCGAGAGTTGTAGAGCTGCTTGAGACTCCATATTTTCTGTAGGTGCAGGGCCCAATAGTCCAAAATACCATTGTGACAAATTCTTGTGGATGAGTTGGATGAGTAATGAAGTGCTCGGTTGACTTTTAACCACAAACAAAAGAACTATATGAACATTTGACTGTTACTTCTCATCAGTGTTATTAATTTGACATTTTATCGTTGTGGATTTTGACAATTCTGCTGCTGTTGGAAAAAGGTCAGAGTGTTGTCACTTGACATTTCACCCGAATTGCGAGAAGCAAAAACAATTGCAATCTTTTAAACCTTAAACATGCACCCTTTCCGATACAGCACTTCACAGGGTGAAGAACAAATTGATCCACTTGATTACTCACAGCCTCTCTTAAAATTATACATGTATTAAAAATAATAACCGGAAAAGTCTATGCATTCAAAAATAGCTATTTGCTATACTAGTGGCAGGCCGTACATGTCACATGATGCCTTCAGTAGTGCTACGTCTGAATCAATCAGCTGCAAGTGTGGTGTAATATTAATACATGTCCCCTAGAGGTTGGTGCTGGCCAGGAAATAACTTGTGACTTAAAGAGACTGAAGAAAGACTGTCGTTATATTGTTCAATATTTTTCTATGAACACGTGGATTCATGAAAACATCATAAAATTGCAATAATATTTGCTATTTTTCCTAGATTCGGGCTGTCCAACATTAATGACATCTATCTATTCTTGAAAAGTCTGTATTGAATATGGCTTTAACAGTATATCTGCAACCAAATCCATTTCATCTCCTCCTTCAGCCATTGTGGGTTAAAAAAATCAGTTTTAAATCAACAAAAAAATATGTATTTACTGATGCAGCTCATTACAGACACAGTGAGCTAGCTCTGCCCAGTATGCTGTTATCACTAGCGGCTAGTGAGCCTATGAATGGCTAGTGACGAGTCAATCATAGTTTGCGAAATAATATATACACACACAATTAAACTTTCCAGCAGGCCTTGTGTTGCCAATTAAAACTCTGATTGGTTAAAGCAACAGTTTAATCAACATTGATTTTTATGCTCCAGGGCCTGCAGAACTGATTGTGAAGGCGTCCAGGTATATTTCTGACCCTAGTAACAAATTATGGCTGAAGCATTTAACCAAATGTTTGATTAAATGCTTAAATACGAAAACACACGTGAATGATGTACAACAGTGGAAAAGCAATGAAAGGAAGCTGAAGGACAATTTTGAAATATTTAATAAGAATTGATGGACATAATATAATTCACATTAGTCTGTGATTCAAATATTTTAGGCTAAGAGAGGTCGGCCCACCACTACACTAGACAGTATACATATTCTCCAGTGTCGATGACTAACCTCAACCATTGCAGTAGTTGAACATTCCCAGTTACTTTCATCATTTTTACGTCATGAATATAAAACAATCAACAACAGAACATTATTCCGCCGCCTTCTTGGTAGCGGCACGTGCACCATCCGTAACCTCAAAACGTTATAATTACGCCAAATCGGACATTGAGAAACACGTTTCAGGCCCATAAGTCAAATGAAAAACTGGGAGGATGGTAGAAAGGGAGCTTGCTGTTGTAAATCAAGCATACCCTTTAAAACCCTTTTGACCTTGTGAAACCCAAGTTGAAGATTGTGCCAATCTGTCTCAATCTTTACATTTAATCATGCCTCGTTATCAGGGCGGATGGTACACAAATCAACGTGATGGGCTTTTTTTTTCTTTTTTTTTGCTATGAGCCTTTTTGGTCCACAGCAGGATCAATAGAGGTGGTCCGGTCACCATCATTAGCTCGACCAATATGGCTGCTTTATGAACGTTGTCGAGGTAATAATTTGCCATTCGTTTATGGCACCATATAAGTTTAATACTGTGCCTTGGCAGTAAATATCCACTGTATTTAAAAGCAAGCTATAGTTTAATGGCCGCCACAGGTCGCCAATGCTATGTTTTTAGCCAAAAGACGGTCGGTCAGGCGAGGAATGTAATGGACTGACGTGGCTTTTTGAGCAATGTATGAGGACTGTGGAAAAAGGTCTGGGCCCTGATAAATTGACCATGACCCCAGGAGTGGCACAGGAGGCAACCGTGTCTTCCTCATGACTCACCTGAAGGGAAGAATTCATCTCCTATATACAATATATACACACAGTTAAAACCAGGATATATTATATATATTTTCAATTAGTTTTTATGTATTAAGAGTACCGTATTTTCCAGACTATACTACGCACTGGATTACTACTACTACTCCTACTACTTCTTCTACTACTACTACTACTACTACTACTACTTCTATTAATACTACTACTACTACTACTACTACTACTACTACTACTACTACCACGACTATAACGACTACTACGACTACTACTACTACTACTACTACTACTACTACTACTGCTACTACTACTGCTAATAATAATAATAATAATAATAATAATAATAATAATAATAATAATAATAATAATAATAATAATAATAATAATAATAATGTGGTGGGCTGTCAGGTCCTGCAAGGCCTTCTCTGCTGGCCTAATAATATATGAATCACGGACGGATTTTCTTTCAGCTTATTTTCATTGCTTTTCCCTTGTTGTGCTGCTTCAAGATGTGTTTCGTATTTAAGCATTTAACCAATCACATTTCAGCTATGACTTGTTACCAGGGTCAAAAATATGCCTGTTGTGCAAATTCCACATGTGTGTTTTTGTATTTAAGCATTTAATCAATCATTTGGTTAAATGCTTCAGGTATCATTTGTTACCAGGAATCAGAAATGTACCTGGACGCCTTCACAATCAGTTCTGCAGGCCCTGAAGCATAAAAATCAATGTCGATGAAAGAGTTGCTTTAACCCAGATGAAAGAGTTGCTTTAACTACGGCCCGCGGGCCGTATCCGGCCCGTCAGCATATTTGGCCCGGCCCCCTGAACAATACCAGAGATGCTATCAGATTCGGCCTCCAGAAAAATAAAAAAAATCTTTTTACAAGTCAAAGGTCGGTTTAGATCATTATCTGTTCCTATTTTAATCAATGTAATCAATGTATGTTGTTTATAATCGTGATTGAACAATACAAACACGCCTGCTCACAATAGAACGCTAAAGGAGTCGGTCACAATGCGACGCGACATAAGAACGTGACGTATGAGGAAGTGGAAAGGAGTCCGGTGGTACATTCAGGTGCTCTCAGTTTGGCGCTCTGTTTGGTCCCAGATCCGTTTTCTCTTGTAAACCTTCCTGTCAAAGAGTGAACGATACAATGGCGAAAAGGTTAGGTAAGAGAAAAAAATCATTCAGAATGCAGGGTATTTCACCTGCAGTGGACAAACGATTATTTTTATGTTCAATGCAAAGAAAAGGCTGTTTATCTCATCTGTCAAGAGGCGGTGGCGGTATTCAAAGAATACAATTTTCGCCGACACTATGAATACCGTCACAAAGACAAGTACGATAGCTTGCAAGGCCAAATACGAGCAGACAAATTCGCAAAGCGAAAAGTGGACTACTATCTCAGCAGAATACATTTGTACGCCAAGCTCAGCTGAAGAAGGCATCCGTTCGGGCCAGCTTCCGGGTTGCTAAGCTGATAGCAAGCAGCGGTAAGCCTTTCACGGACGGAGAGTTTGTTAAGAAATGTATGGATGCTGTCGCGGAGGAGTTGTGTCCCGAGAAGAAAGATGCATATAATGCCGTAGGTCTGTCGGCGAGTACAATCAACAGACGCGGTGAAGAAATCGGGATGAATGTATATGCCCAGCTGCAGCAGAAGACGAAAGAATTTGACTTTTTTTCATTAGCACTGGATGAGAGCACGGACGTGCAAGACAGAGCGCAACTGCTCATTTTTATTCGTGGACTTAGCGCGAACTTTGAGATATGCGAGGAGCTGCCAGCCCTCCAAAGTTTCAAAGGCACTACAACGGGAAATGATATTTTTGACCAAGTGTACCAAACCATGGAGAAGTTGGACCTGAGTTACAGAACTGCGAATGTCTGAAAGACTCATTAAAGCCCAAACAGTCTCATTGACTTCTATGCAGCCCTCCCAAACGACACATATTCAAACATCAGAAAACACACAATGAAACTGCGGAAATATCTGATGAGATCAAGATTGACAGATGAACATTTGCATCAGTGCTTGAGACTGGCTGTAACTAGAATGGAACCTGATCTTCAACTTCTCACGAGCCAGATGTAGACCCACAGTTCACACTGATGAACATACATAAGTAAGCTCACTTTTATGACTTGAATGAGTCATTCTGAGCATATACAAATATAATCATAATAAAATCTACTGGGATAAAATCCATCTTTACAGCCATACTGGTCGTGAAATGTATCGTGCTGCGTAAGTGCTGTATCACTTAGTTCATTTTCTCAACCTGCTTCCTTTGTGGTTTTCACAGGGAAGTTGATGAGAGAGAGCTGCCAACAGCGGTGTCTACAAGACTACTGGAACCTACAAAAGGATTATAAGGAAGGAACAGAAGAACTTTAAGAGACTGCTCATATGTGTCAGAGAGATTCTGCTCTGACAACTGAGCTGAACTTTTATCTCTTAAGATTGTGCATGGCACAACAGAAAGTTAATGTTCCATGGCTTTTTTTCTATGAAGAACACAGAGAGTTATTTCGTTATTATTTATTTCATAAATAGTGTTATTTATTTCCTGATTTTTTTTTTCTGTGAAGAACTCAGAGAGGGTTATTTAGTTATTATTTATTTCATTAATAGTGTTATTTTTTTCCTGACTTTTTTCTGTAAAGAACCTGGAAAGGGTTATTTGGTTATTTGTGGCTTTCTGGAAAAAAATTTTTAAGCTCCCCTATGATCGTCACACTTTTTCTTTTTTCAAACTGACACCGGCCCCCCATCACAAAAGGGAAAGGTTATGTGGCCCTCACAGGAAAAAGTTTGTGGACCCCTGCTTTGACCAATCAGTTCGAGTTCGAGTTGGCAACCCAAGGTAGGCTAGAAGCCGTTGGAAACATCAGTTTTCGCAAACTATGATTGGCTAGTCACATGATTGGCAAGTCACTAGCCAATCATAGTATCACTAGCCACGAGTGAAAAACATACTGGCCAGAGATAGCTCACTGTATCTGCTGTGTGCTGCATAAAAAAAAAAATACATTGTTGTGTTGATTTAATCGCATTTTTATCAACCCACAATGGCTGAAGGAGGAGAAAAAATTGATCTGGTTGCATGTATACTGTTAAAGCTATCTTCAAGACATAATTTTCAATAATCGATGGGCATCAAAAATAGATGGATATCATGAAGGTTGGACAACACAGAAGCTGGAAAATTAGCTAATAATATTGCAATATCATGAGTTTATCATGAATTCACATGTTCATAGTAAACATTCGAATTTCTTCAAATCCCAAGTTATTTCTTGGCCAACGACGCTGTCGTGCGTCTAGTAATATCACGCCACACTCGCAACTGATTGATTCAGACGTAGCACTACTGAATGCATGGCCCGCCACTGTGAATGTCACTTTTTCGACATATATGGTGCACCGCATGATCAAGATTATAAAGGACACATTCAATGAATGACATATTTGTCCAACTGTTTCCATATATAAGGGGGATTGGATTATAAGGCAAAGCTTTGCAGAAAAATAAGGTTTTTCGGAACGCCTTATTGTCCAGAAAATACGGTAGTAAATGTTGGTGTTTATTTCACTGTCCACTGCTGATGGAGCCAATGGATTCTTGACTGTTATACAGTATACAGTCTTTTATTGCTAAATGGAATGTTATTTTTGTTGCTATTTACATTAACTGTAAACACTGGACTTGTGGCTGGTTTTGAGAAATTAGTTTGAACTAATGAGTGTGATCGTTGAGAATATGTGTTTTTGTATTGCCCTGTGGTGGAACATTCAGCCAGTGTGTTGGGAAGTCTAGAGCACGACTCATTAACATGTCTGAAACTAAGAGCTCCTTCTTGGCGACTGATTAATGCGGCGGGCTTCCGGTTTGATCTTACAATGGATGATTAATGAGATTCATTTCTGAGAACACACTGATCACATCAGCGATCTCTCATAATAATTACAAAACAGATAAATACGAATTGGCCACATTTTATTACAAATGTCTGTCAGTGTTTTTAAAAGTATCATTTCTACAATTTTCCAAGAGCGTCACAGAGTCAAACCACGGGTTAGTTGTTTTTTAAAAACGCGCCCCACGGGGTACATATGTGGTTGTTAAGGGGCAACACTTGGTTTGTGGTTTAAATTTTGGCTCAGGTACTCGTGTGCATATTTTTTAATCACGTGAAGATTGCTATGAATGGTTCCTTGTCTCTATGAACTCCGCGTTTCATGTGCGACCAGTCCAAGGAGTTCCCCACCCCACCCCCAAAGTGAACAAAGCTCCCACTCACCCTAAGGAGGAATAACTCCAAAATCTCTGCTGCTCATGCCCGTCCTCACTTCACTAACGCTCGCTCACACCCTCCAAGTGTTAAGCTTAATGAGGCATGCAAAGTAATTAGTGTGGACAAAAGCCTGCATCAACTCACACTGCCTTCATCTTCTTTCTGCACATATTGTCTCTCATCTCTTTCCTCCCTTTGCTCTCATCATTTCATATCTTTTCATCCCGTTCCTCTTATCGAGCATGCTAGCCTGGGTGCCAAAAGGATGAAGCTTATTTAAAGTGAAGAAGACAGGCGATTTTTCATGAAGAACAAAAATAAAGACAGGGTGACTCGGAGAGAAAAGACAGACAGACAATTTCATGAGTGACAGACAGCTCCCGAGTTAACAAGCAAAGATTAAGCCGAGTAGAAGAAGAAGTGAGACTCACCTAAGGTGAAAACTGAGATATTGGGAAACTATGAACAAGGGGAAAATGCGATAGTCGGCTTCTGCCTGATTGATGCCAACGTGTGTTTTGGCCAAAACAAGCTTGTTGTTCATCGTTGCCAAGCAGCCCAGGCAAGACAAATTGATCATGGAAGACAAATTTCGAGGAAGATGGGAAACTTTGTCAAGCTCTGACGTTAACTTTTCACCCATATGCCGGGATCTTGTTATTGCCGTTGGGTTCTCCTTTGGGTTTTTACATCCCCATGAGCAACCTGACCAACAGAGGGACCGTCGCCAGATGCTGGCAAAGTCACGGCATTCAAATTTTTCACGAAAAACCCGCCATTTCTCACAACGTTCAGAGTTGTAAGAGTCATTAATATTTGACGAAAAGAAAAGGCAAACAAGAAAGGATGGACTCTATGTGTGTTAGTTTTATTCATCAGCATGTTGTTATTCTTTTTCCAACGTTTATGTCAAAAAAGCAACAGAAGAATAATCAAATCACCTCAGCTAGACAGACAGACAGACAGACAGACGGGCGGGCGGGCGGGCAGGCAGACGGATAGATAGATAGATAGATAGATAGATAGATAGATAGATCACTCTCAAGTGGACACTGATGAAGGCGGAAGTATACGCCGAAACATATCAGGTAATTGAACACCTAAAATACACTGTCTGTAAGAAAAGAATCTGTTTTAAATTAGATATCAAGTAGACAGGATGAACTTAATACAACTAAATGAGATTTTGAAGAATCTTCCATATACAGTGATATCTCAGCTTACGAATGCTTTAGCTCAAAACCTTTTCGCCTCACGAACATTAAATTCGCGAGCATATAGTGTTGGCTGATGAACTAGTTTTCGGCAGGCGGACCAAACCACACAGAACGCCACGGTGGCTGGCGGACTAGTTTCCGGCGAACAGAACACCAAACCACACGGTCGAACACCGGCACTGTGGCTGGCGGACTAGTTTTTGTCACCTCCTTTCTTTGAGTGCAGACATGGTTTGTTATCGAGGATCCTTTTGCTATTTTGGGACCGAAAAAGACCCCACCACAGGCTAGTGTGAAGCTGAAGAGGACACAAAAGAAAATTATGGTCGAGCAGAAGAAGGAGATAATCGAAAAACACGAACAAGATGGGCGTTTGTGTGACTTCGCGTCCCTGTACCAGTCCGCGAAGTCTGCCATTGCTACCATCCTTAAGAACAAAGAAGCTATTAAGGGTGTGTGTGTTATCTAAGCAATGGTCTCAGGCAATAGATGAGATTGAAAAACAGTGTGAGTGAGGGTATTATCTCCGAGAAAGCACGACAACTTCACTCGGATATCTTCAAGAGGT
Source organism: Hippocampus bargibanti (assembly GCF_051943395.1). Taxonomy (NCBI): domain Eukaryota; kingdom Metazoa; phylum Chordata; class Actinopteri; order Syngnathiformes; family Syngnathidae; genus Hippocampus; species Hippocampus bargibanti. Next base: position 8,166,619 of record NC_142747.1, on the reverse strand, counting down.
AACTACTTCAACGACCATCACAAAGGTAAATAAAATGAATTTATTATATAGTACAGTTTATTTATTTAATTATAATACAAAAGCACATTTAACATAAATAAAATAAGGTATATTTTGTGCAGTTTTAATGCTTATTTAACAGAAAATTATGTTTTTTTGCGACCTGGGCATTGAAGGCTCCTAAGTGTGCCTTATAGTGCGGGAAATACTGTGTGTGTGTATATATATATATATATATATATAGGGCGTCAAAGTCAAGGCCCGCGGGCCAAATCCGGCCCGCCACATCATTTTTTTCGGCCCGCGAAAGCAAATCAAACTTGTTAAATTCCATGATGATTGCTAAAATCTGAGCCAGAATTTCATATTTTTGGATGTCAACCCCAATAAAAGTCTTTATTCTTGACTTCAGATTTGAAAACGAGTTATTCATTAATTTGCTGTGTGCTCTATATGTAATATTTGAAGGGATTTAAACATTTTAATGGGTTCCCCAAATTCATAACGGCCCTCGAGAGGAAACCATAACTACAATGTGGCCCGCGGCAAAAAATGACTTTGACACCCCTGATACAGGGGGTTCGAATCCCACTTGGGGCAGAGAAAATGAGAACAAAACATCATCCAGTGTGGGTCCTTGGGCAAGACCCTTCACGCTAATGCCTACCTCATACAATGATGATGATGATGATGATGATGATGATGATGATGATGATGATGAGAGACAATAAATCAAATGACATGCCGGCTCAGACGTCGCCCGGTCAGACAAGGTCTGCGTCAGGTGCTGGGGAACCAGAGCACCTTGATGAAAAATGGGTTACTGGAACAAAGCGGAGATGGACGAGATGCGATAACATGGCTCTGTTGGAATGCTACTACTCAAGCAACCCTAGTCAGTGGGGTTACATGTGGAGAATGGGGGCTGAATGGTCACTTCGAAACCCACAGTCACGGTTGACCACGAAACAACTAGTAGCTTAGTGTTCCAATATCCACAAACGGCAATTGCTATCACAACTTGAGATTGATGAGGTACAACACAAATTCCGAGGTGAAGGGCCCCAGGCTGCCACATCAGAGGAAGAGGTTCAACCAGAGATTGGGAGTCAAGCACCAATGAATGATGAGATTGGGAAGCCAGCCCAAATGAATGGAATGCTGAGCGAAGCAGCAACTGACCTGAGAAATAAGATCATGGCAAAAATGAAAATTAGGCAACTAAGAAACCGATTACAACGGCTATGTGAAGTACCACCTGAAAGTGTCATGGAAAGTGTGAATGCAGCTCTGAGAACGATCCCGACCGGAACTATCACGGAAACCAATGAACTGATATACGCTTCAGCATCAGTGATCCTAGAGATGCTTGGCTACAAGAGCAACCATGAGAGCCACGAGATTCATTACCCACCATGGAAAAGACGGTTGGAGGCTAAGATCAAGGCGGCTCGGAAAGATGTGAGTCAATTGACGAGGACCCAGAGAGGTGTGAATAAAAGGCCAATACCCAAGACGTACATGCAGATAACCATACCTGAAGCACTCCAAACTGCCAAACAAAGGCTCCAGGCCTTGTCCAGTCGCCTAAAGAGGTAAACGAAAGAGAATGAGGCCAGAAGAATAAACAGGCTGTTCGCAACACAACCTGCGAAAGTGTACGCTCAGTTGCAGGGTTCTAACAGCAGAGTAGACCCTCCAAGGCTGGAAACTGAAAGATACTGGAAAGGCATATGGGAGAATGAGGTCGCACATAACAGCAGTGCACAATGGCTGGTGACTCTGAAAGAGGAGCACAGCAAGCTCCCTGAACAGAACCCAGTTACCATCACAGTGGCAGATATACAAGAAAGAGACAGTTCCTTCCATCTATCGGCCAATAACCTGTCTCTCCACAACATGGAAGCTCATGTCAGGCATCATTGCGACTAAGATAAGTGGACACATGGCTCAATACATGAGCAAAGCACAGAAAGGCATTGGTCGAGATACTAGAGGTGCCAAACATCAGCTGCTGGTTGACAGAAGAGTCGCACAAGACTGCAGATCTCGACATACCAACCTGTGCACAGCCTGGATTGATTGCAAGAAAGCATATGACTCGATGCCACACACATGGATCACTGAATGCTTGGAGTTGTATAAGTTACCTTATACCTTATACCTACAGGACCCCGAGAGCCTTCGTTGCAAACTCGATGAGGATGTGGAAAACCACACTTGAAGCCAACGGCAAGCCACTAACGCAAGTGTCCATCAAACGTGGCATGTACCAAGGTGATGCACTCTCCCCACTGCTGTTCTGCATAGGACTGAACCCCCTCAGCCAGATAATCGCCAAGACAGGCTATGGATACCGCCTCAGAAATGGAGCTACAACCAGTCACCTCCTCTACATGGATGACATAAAGCTGTATGCTAAGAGTGAAAGGGACATAGACTCCATGATCCACACAACCAGGATCTACAGCAGTGATATCGGGATGTCATTCGGGCTGGAGAAATGTAGTCGGATGGTTACTAAAAGGGGCAAGGTAGTCCACACTGAAGGGGTCTCACTCCCTGAAGGAACAATAGCAGCCATTGAAAACAGCTACAAGTACCTTGGTATACCACAGGCCAATGGCAAAGAGAAGGCTCCAACGGATGATGTACTCAGAGTATGTGTCAGACAATGGAGAACAGAGAATGAGGTGCTGGAAGAGGGACAATCATGGGAGGAAAAGCCCCTACCTACACGGGATGTCCCACCGAACCATACCAGAAGTGGCTGATCTCAAGAAGTCCTATCAGTGGCTAGAGAGGGCTGGCCTAAAGGACAGCACAGAGGCACTCATCCTGGCTGCTCAAGACCAGGCCCTGAACACCAGAGCCATAGAGGCAGGGATATACCACACCGGGCAAGACCCAAGGTGTAGGTTGTGCAAAGAGGCGCCAGAGACAATCCAACACATAACTGCAGGGTGTAATAATCTGTCAGGAGAAGCCTACATGGAGCGCCATAACCAGGTGGCCATATATATATATATATATATATACTTTTTTCCTATTTGGAAAGCACATCAAAGTACAAGCTGTTCCAAACATGTTTAACAAAAACGGTTCTTCTTTTCCTTTCGGCATTTCCCTTCAAGGGGTCGCCACAGCAAATCAGTGTCCTCCATTTTAAAAGGTTTGACCCACATGTTTGTTTTGGCCAAGCTTTTACGTTGGATGCCCTTCCTGACACAACCCTTTGTATTTATCCGGGCTTGGGACCGGCACAAGAAGACAGAACAAGCAACTCACTCAGTAAAAGGCTCCCACACACAAAATGGTCATCGGCAAAGGTTAATTCCAAATAATAATAACAATAATATCACTCATATGTTTTCACCCATTTCAAATGTACATGTTCTTCAAAAAAAAAAAAGAAGCATTGTATGTGAGTAAAGGCCTTTCATCCCAAATTTAATTTGTTCTTTTCTTTTTGACAGCTGCAATTTATTCTGTCCTCCACCGGTCACCACCCACCCCTTGTTTTTATTTTGCTGGTGTGGTGCGATCATATTAAAGACATCTCAAGGCAGTGGGAAATGGCTGAAGGGAAAAAGAAATATTGGTGGACGCTCTTCTCTCGTGTGCCCAGATGCTGTAACAAGTTGATGAGTTCACAGAGTGTGTTGGTCATGCGCATGGGAGGGCACGAGCATGAAAAAGGTGGGATGAAGGTGGGGGGGACAAAACTGGTTGAAAGCTGTGATCCACATTAAACTGATGGACTGACCCCATCCAAGGCTCCTTCTCGCTTCCATCTAACAAGCGCGCCAATCGATCAGACGCCTTCGAATGAATTCTTTTGGCCCCAAAAGCATTTTTGTTATTTTTATTTGATCTTGTGGTGCTCCATTTGCTGTCCTGTTTTATTGGAAGACACTTTGTTGCTCCTCGGAGGACTTCCTTTTAACATTATATTCCCTATTAAATATCCGTTAAATCCCTGTAATATAATCATGAAAACTAGCAGGAATTCATTGTTTTTATTTTGCTCTCAGGCTTGCCCTTTAAGAATACAAAATGTAATTAAACTTTAGACACACAGGACTACAAATGAACATAAGTAAACAAACAAATGGAAGTATAAAAAGTAAAGGTGATTTATTATTATTATTATTATTTTTTTAAATAAACATTATTTCCGACAATAAGTCACAACCAACAAAATGGCTAGCAGTTCCACTCACAACATTTGACGCAAAGCGTGGCAGAAAGAATATAAATTGCGTCAGCCCCTTCTTATTTACTTTCTACATGAATTATAATCTGTTTTGAATGAGAAAATATCTATCTATCTATCTATCTATCTATCTATCTATCTATCTATCTATCTATCTATCTATCTATCTATCTATCTATCTATCTGTCAGTCTGTCTGTCTGTCTGTCTGTCTGTCTGTCTGTCGCTCTCTTGATTTGTTGTTTTTCCTGCTTAACACTACGAGGACTCCACTTTCTCAGCGGCTTTCAAAACTCTGAAGTACACTTTTGAGTCAGGGTGTAGTCCGAAGCAGGCTTCTGATTGGCCGCCGGTGCCGAGTATGCAAATTGCCAAACGAAGACGCGAAAAATTATGACACATAATGTTGGTTAAATCCTCTCGCAAATTGCCAAACAAACGTTCGTTTGGCAATTTGCATACTCGGCACCGGCAGCCAATCAGAAGCATGCTTCGGACTACACCCTGACTCAAAAGTGTCCTTCAGAGTTTTGAAACCCGCTGAGAAAGTGGAGTCAACGTGGCTTGTAGCGATTTGTTACCCGCTTACTACGCCAAAAAGCAAATGGCACACGAGGGTGCAAAATGACGCAATCCCGGAAGATGTAATAAATTTACGGGACGCAGGGAAAATACCTCGGACTGGATACACTCGCGCATCGAAGGAAGAGCCCAGGTATCGAAGGAAGAGCCCAGGTACGGTGGCGAGTTGAGTCACGAGTTGAGTCAATCATCCGGCATTGGCGAGGTGATCGTGAAATGTATAAATGCCCCGTGTCCGTGAATAGAGAATTGACAGCAGGATGGATAACGGCCGGGAGAGGCAGCCCCGCCCCCCCTCCCACGCTGTCAACTCGTAAATCACAGGAGCAAAGAGGTGGTTTCGGTGTTCGAAAAAAACCGCTTTTCGAACAGGGTCCTGGAACGAATTATGGTCGAGAAACGAGGTACCACTGTATATATATATATATATATATATATATATATATATTTGTAACTTCCAGATACAGACTTTAGTATCCATTTACTTTAGTATCTATCCATTTACTGTAGATACATTTGTCTCTATTTATTTAAGCATTTTAAAGAGAGGTGGACGTTTACCCTGGAAAAGAGAGGAACGAAGATCAGTCACAGCAAGACTGAATATATGTGTGTGAATGAGAGGGACCCAAGTACAAGAGTGATGCTACAGGGAGAAGAGATAAAGAAGGTGGAGGATTTTAAGTACTTGGGATCAACTGTCCAGAGCAATGGAGAGTGTGGGAAGAGATGAAGACGCGTGTCCAGGCAGGCTCGAATGTCTGGAGAAAAATATCAGGTGTGATATGTGATAGAAGGGTTTCAGCTAGGATGAAAGGAAAGGTGTATAAAACGGTGGTGAGACCAGCCATGATGTTTGGACTGGAGACAGTGCCACTGAAGAAAAGACATAAGGCAGAGTGGAAGTTGCAGAGATGAAGATGTTGAGGTGTTCTTTGGGAGTGAACAGGTTGGATCAGACCAGGAATGAGTATATTAGAGGGACAACTCATATTAGAAGCTTTGGAGAGAAAGTCAGGGAGGCCAGACTGAGATGGTTTGGACATGTCCAGAGGAGATAGAGTTACTATATCGCAAGAAGGATGCTGAGCCGTGAAATGCCAGGCGAGAGACCGAAAGGAAGACCTAAGAGTAGGTTTATAGATGTTGTCAAAGAGGACATGAAGGTAGCTGGTATGAGAGAAGAGGATGCGCAAAACCGGTTTAGATGGATGACACTGATTCGCAGTAGCGACCCCTGAAGGGAAAAGCCAAAAGGAAAAAAAGAAGATATTCCATGGACGAAAATGTTTTGTTAATTTTGTCTTCATTATTTAATCGATCTTCTTTGTCAAAATAACCTTCTTCTCAGTTCAAATAATGTGCTTTTCTGATTTCTATTCATTTTTTCCTGTTAGAAACCGACAGTAAACAACTTCATGTTCATGTTTGTGCGAGGGGAAGATGAAAACATTGAACTCTAGCCAAGGTGAAAACAATTTAGTCTTGTTTGACAGAAATTCTTTTCGTCATCTTTGAGATCTGCGAGCCGGACCCAGACAGTAGTGCGTTGTTGTTTTCCTCACCAGTTGCTGATTGAGTAAAGTGAAGACAACAAAGCTGTATGTACTATTTGCTTCTAATCATCTCTGACAGCTGTATTGGAACAAACATTTCTGTCATTTCTGTCAGAAACGTTGAGTGGAGCTAAAAATCGAATCAGTATGAATTGCGTGGATGCTAAATGCTTCGTTGAGAAACGCGAACATGTGTGTGGACATTAACACGTATTTCAAGAATGCAACAGATCACCTTTAAAAAAATAGCAATCCCCTATACTTCTGATTGGCCGCCGTGCCGAGTATGCAAATTTCAACTGCAGGTAGTCTATGTTCGTGTGCTCGGCGACGGTACACGTGTTTTGTTTGTGCGTGTAGGCGAGGGCGTCAGTGAAGAGTTTGTTGAGCGCGCGGTCAGGACAAACCATCTATGATTTGGCGGAATTTAACACAAGTAGGTATTATTGAGCTTGAATATTTCGTTGTGTAATAATATGTTTTGAATGTTGAAAGTGATTCCATTTTTCAATAAATGTTGATTTCTTTAACTTTGCCCCTTCGATGGAAACTTATTAAAAACAGACGCAATCTTGATAAATCACAGTGCATGTTATTTTAATCTATTTCCATTTCCTCCTCCAAGTATCTGCGAAATAGTATGTAAACGCCATATTCCTTGAGACAAATTTATTAACTGATCAGGGATATTTTTCACATTTGAAAGACAGTTAATAAATTGGGTTGTAGTGTTCTTACTGTGCTATGAGGTTTGTACATACGGCATAGATGGGTTGTAAAACGTGACGTCACATGGGGATCGTCATCAACTCGAAAACAAGACTTCATGAATATTCATAGTTATATTCAATAAGTTACTGTCATGGTTTGTGAGGTGGTGGATGGTTGTGGATCCCAAAAAAAGCAGGCAGGAGGGTTCCAGCACGGTGTATTTGACAAATTGTATTAAAGTAAAGTTAGCAGGAACAAAATCTCAAACATCAAAGAAAACTACAAAGTATCAAAGAAAACCATGAGTAAAAATCTGCCAAGATAAAACAAACCTGACAGGGTGAAGCAAACACAATGACCCGACACCAAATGGTTGAGTCCATTTAACTGCCACTGATTGAAACAAGCTGCAGACGGGGCCGACAGCGCCACCTGTTGGTTGCCAACCAGAACGTGCCAGTCTGCCACTGATTGAAACGACCAACTCCTGTGCAGGTGCCGGCGGGGCCGAGAAGTGCCACCTTTTGGTCGCCAACCACGTGACAGTTACAATTATTAGGTAACGTTAAAGGCAATAATTAAATTCCCGGATAGTGTTCAGGCAACACACAGACACATGGCCATTATATGTACATATATAAATAGACAGATAATTTTCCCAAGTGTGAATAATTGTCATTGAACAGATATATGTATGACGATAATAAACTGACTGTAGGTTACATTCTGCCCTCTGTGTCATTGTGAAAAGATTCTGCTTGAACCTTGAGAAACACATGAAAGACTGTCTCGTTCTCTGTTTGAAAAAAAAATGTCAACTCTGTTTCGGTCATTAAAACCAGTAGGTCAACCACATCGCAGCGTGCGAACACAAATTGCTGTTCATTCGTGTGTGTCTTGCTGCAGAAAGGGCCCTGCACTTTCAAAGGAAGCAAAAAGCAATGCAATCCACAAGGTCAGCACGAATATTGAAGCTGAAAATTTGAGTTGTCATGCCATAATTAAAATACATATATATAATTCCGGTGCATTCTCTAGAAATGATCCATGCTTTGTCACTTATTAGTTTCTCGTGTACGTCACTCAACTGCTCTAAAATAGACCTTAACACATGTGCAAATGTGGGAGTACAGTGAGACCTTGGCTTACGAACTTAATTGGTTCCCAGACAGAGTGTGTAAGGCGAAAAGTGTGTATGCCACATTTTTTTTCCCATAGGAAACCATTAAAATGAGAATAATCCGTTCCCAGGTCTCCATAAAATATAATTTTCAACTAAACAAGCCTTAAAACTACACACAACATACGTTATTTTATGTATAATAAATGTGCCATTGTATTGTAATGAAAGAAATACACTGCACTATATAATAAAGTCACTTTATTTACATTTGCGATGGTCGTTGATGGCTCTTAATTGACACCTGTTGCTTTCTGACTTGTAAGATCTTACGAAACTGAGGCATCACATAATCATTCATCATGTTGATGATTCTCATAGCCTTTTCTGGATGGCTAAAGATTATGGAGTTAAATGAACTTTTCTCTTCACAGGCCAAAAATAATGTTCCGTCCTCCCTGTGTGGAGTACCTTGCCCCTCTTAGTCACCATCCGACTACATTTCTCCAGCCCGAATGACATCTCGATGTCACTGCTGTAGATCCTGGTTGTGTGGATCAGGGATGTCCCTTTCGCTCTTAGCGTCCCTCAAGCTTCCTGGACCCGACGAATAAAGGTGAATCAAATCAATATCCCTTTATTCGTCTCGCAGTGGAGACATTTACATACACATATAAACAGGTAACATCCACTTTACGACCAGCGTGACTTACGACCACCCGTACTTATGACCACGACTGCCAAACCCCATTTTTTTTTGCATTCTATGTCTGGCACCGCAGCGCGCTAACAGTCCAGCAATGCGTACAACAATTTTGGCCAGCCAGCCAGCATCTCACTGTCGCACAGCAATCGACCGCGTGATGGCACCGGAAAGGGTACGCCGGAAAGGGCGACGCCGACCACAGCCCATCCAGGACTAGAGCCGAGGCGTATAGTGCGTTGGTGCTCTAGCGTGTGTGGTCGTCGTGACGAGAACGCTACGTCAGGCCCAGGGCCGGCACCGTCTCCCCCGCCTCTTTGAGACAGTTCGTTCTACTTCGGGGCTAGTTGGCGGGTCATGCACGTCGGCGCCACAGATGGCCGTGGGGTCGGGCCGCGCGTCGGTGTGGAGAGCAGGGTAAGGCCTGGGAGAAGCCCAGACCCACCTCCTCCCGCGCCCGTCCCGTACGAATAAGATTGTTTGCAAATCATTTAGCATAGAGTCTCTATTCAACATTTTGAATGGATTTCGACTTACGACCATTTTGACTTACGTCCATAAGTCGGATGTTAACTTTATATACGCATCATATTTTCAGTATTATTCTGTATACAATTGGGGGAATAACCTGTTTTCATGCGAGTCTGCCAGAACAGAATAATACAACCATGTAGAAACCGCAATAAAGCATATATAGTGAACAATACGCACAATATCTGAGTGTTTTTATACACATACGTAAACATCCTATGTTATTACATGTTTAGTTTAGTCTATATGGATGTATGTAGCTTATTAGTTAACTTGTTGCGTATGTAGAGTGTAACAAGTATCCATTTCCAGTCTAATGTTCTCCCAACCCCCTCCCGTAGCTGATAGGCTTGGTCGAGATGATGTCATCGCTGCTGTGTGATTAAAACTAGGTTGAAGAACGGGCTTTGCGCTCTTGGCTTCCCGCTCTGACGAGAGATGTTCTTCTATTGTTTACGAGAATAAAGTAGTCTTTTCTGTTCACCATCTATCGTCCCCGCTGGCATTTCATCGTAAAACTCCGTTGAACTCCGAACCAGATGAGATACAGGAATTAGGTTCCAACAATATCATTTGTAAAAGTGTTCTTTTCCATGTAAGGGTGACCAGAAAGTGGCCAGTGTTGGGCGTGGCCCTGGCGGACGCTGTGGAGGTTTTCTAATTGGGGCCCATATATCGGCGTGGCATTGTCATTGCCCTTCTGATCTGCAGCGAGATAGATTTTATTTTTTTTCCTATTTCATATGTTTCATTTTTACAAACCATGACAAAAATCAAACCTGAATCTGTAGGGATACAACATAAATTGCTGTCTGTACTTGAGAGAAAACATTCTAGCTTCAAAGTAGCATTTGTTAAAACATCCAGATATACGCAATTAAAATGAAAGTTGAAAAAAAAATCTTCAGCAATTTCCTGCAACACTTTGTACGAGGTTGAAGCTGAGAGTTCAAGATTTGCCATCCAACATTAATTATAAAATGCCTGTGAAAGCAGTTTTATTCGCTGACGGATGTCGAGGACGGATGCAACGTGAGGGTGAGGAACTCAATAATCGAGCTGTAACAAAGCTGGGACTACACCCTGGAGTGCAGTTGGGTACGTTGTTGCTGTTTTCAGCTATCTAATTATCAGATTGTGACATGCAATGACATTGTGAAAACACATACACTAGCTACAATATCGCACCTTTTCTTCTTTTTTCTTTATCGACTTTTACCTTCAGCGAATCAGTCGTCTCCATCTAACCCTGATTTGTGTATCCTCTTCTCTCCCGCTATACCTTCATGTCCTTTTTCACTCCATCCATAAAGTTCCTCTTTGGTCTTACTATTGGTCTCTTTCCTGCGCCTCCATCACCAGTCCAAACAGCGTCGCTCGTCTCCCCGCAGATTCAGACACCTTTCTGTTCATCTCAGGTTGAAACTCTTCTATCATAAATCACACCTGATTTTCTCTACCCGTTCCACCCATCCCGTACACGCTTCTTCACCTCTTTCTTCACACGTAAATAAAATTCTGTGAACACCTTTCTGCATCCTAATTTTTATTTGTGTCTCAATTAATTTTGTATGTTTTCATCATGATTTTCCACAAGCCCGTACATGTGATTGTCATGTGCACGTCAAGGCATGGATATTGCTCAGCCCCGGATTAAGCACGGACGATGTTACCGACAGGCCTGTAAATCAATCTCCATATGTACCATTCACATTTAAATATACCGCCGACTGGTTGATGTGGTGATTATTATTGTTGTGGAATGGGAAGAGCATCTATTCCCCATTGGGCCTTTTTTTTACTTTGTTAGATAAACCTGACGATTGCTCACTGGGGACTAGGGAGATATGACAGCAGCATGGCACCTCATCTCCACAGCAATCTGCTCTCAAGCCTTCAAAGGCCACCATGCAGGGAGCGCTACAGCTGGGATATTTTCTGAAGCAACTTTGGCAAATTGTAGAATATCTTTTATAAGGATATGAAGTATTTGAAATAAATAAAGACATTGGAGATCAACAGATGAGGTTGCAGGAAGACTGTTGTGTGTGTGTGTGTGTGTGTGTGTGTGTGTGTGTGTGTGTGTGTGTGTGTGTGTGTGTGTGTGTGTGTGTGTGTGTGTGTGTGTGTGTGTGTGCGCGTGTGTGTGTGTGTGCGTGTGCGTGTGCGTGCGTGCGTGCGTGTGCGTGCGTGCGTGTGCGTGCGTGTGTGTTCTTTGCTCGTTTTGTTGACAGTTGTTTAATACACCCTGTATGAAAGGAACTAAGTGAAAGTGACATTTTGTTAATACCTTTTTTTAATGTATTATGATCTACTTCACGGTTATAATTAGCCTATCTTGCCTCACATTTATTATAGTGTGTAAATGGGAAAAGATGAGTTTAATTACTTTGTGTATAGTGCTCGTGAACATGTGTTTTTGCCCATGTTTTTGAATAATTTAACCACTGAATACAGACATTTATATTACGTGGGTTCAAGATTGTTTGCATGCTGAATGCATGGTATGAAGGCTTTGCTGATTTTTATTATTTAGAGTTGTTCCTGACCATCTTCAAGAAATAATTCCGAATGGAATGCCGGTTTCCTTTAAATTGTTTGCTTCAACCTTCAGCATCTCTATGCAATGACAAAGCCCATTTCATTGGAGACAATTTCACGTGTATTTTTGCCATTCACACCAGAGCATGGTACCTCACCCCTTGCAAATAGCAGTTCACCTAGCAGTATGCCTAAACCTGGCAAATTTAAATTCAAATGACACTTCTATTCTAAAAGGTACCAATTTATTAGCTCACCCTGTATGCACTAATGGAAAGTTATGAGTGAACTGCTTTGACAGCTTTTGCGTTGCAAAGGAGGACGAGTGGGAAATATGCCATTCAAATTTAAATAAATAAATAAATGTTGCATCGACAAATGAGGGCAACTGGTTGTCAATTTAACATGTTTTGCTGTCGGCTTGGAGACAGATGTTTTTTACGAACCTTGTACGCGCTGTTGTTGTCAGGCAGAGCTGGCGCCATTCTTGGCTGACGTGGGGAAGAATAGGTGTTGATCTTTCATACCTCCCTGACATTTCAGACTTGCACTGCCTATGACTCTGTTTATTTTGTATTCGATTGAACATACAGGTTAATTGCAAGATCTTATGTCACCATAAACGTCAGTAAAAGAAGGCTCAGAAAGGTGAACAAGGCTATGTTCACATGTCACGGCATGGAGCCTGAATCCGATTTGTTTTTTTAATCTTATCTTTTTCTGTCTGTTATTCGTGTCTTCCTTCACATATATAAATCCAAGCTGTTGCTCAAACTTCATGGAAGTAGACATTGTCCTGTTTGTAGAGGCTCATTTTCTTATTTCAAATCACTAGAGGAATGAGGTGGGAGGAGGTAGAAATATTTTGGGCATATTGAGGCAATGCTATTGAATCACATTTTAATGAGAGATCTCCGAAAAACGATCCCATGCCGCCCACAATAAATGAAAAACTTGTGCAGCTGAGTTAATGCTTTAATCAGGTGTACTTGCCGAAAGGTGGTCTCGATTGTCTCACCAATGACGATGAATTGTGATAAATTTCTTCATATCTGAAGCTCCAGTGGAGTGATTAAAGGTCAAAGCAAGACTAAAAGTACCTTATTTTCTGATGTACAAGACAGACCAAAAAGCCTTGATTTTGTTCAAAAGATGACCCTGCGCCTTATACACAGTTGTGCTTTATATGTGAAGTAATCTTCTTTTCCTTTCGGCTTTTCCCTTCAGGGGTCGCCACAGCGAATCAATGTCCTCCATCTATCCCGGTTTTGTGCATCCTCTTCTCTCACACCAGCTACCTTCATGTCTTCTTTGACCACATCCATAAACCTCCTCTTCGGTCTTGCTCTCGGTCTCCTGCCTGGCAGTTCAAGGCTCAACATCCTTCTCCCAATATAGTCACTCTCTCTCCTCTGGAAATGTCCAAACCATCTCAGTCTGGTCTCTCTGACTTTTTCTCCAAAGCCTCTAATATGAGTTGTTTATATGTGAAGTAATATTGAGCAAAAACAGGACTCGCAACTGCTGTCAGAAGGCACCGGCTGCATTTCCCGCCCGTAGAAGAAATAGTGCGTGACCCCAGCCTCTCCTTAGAATATGGTGTGCATTATATTTGGACAACCTTTATAAATGTGTATATATTTGGTAAACTTTTTTCATTCATTGAAAGTGCGTCTTATAGTTCGATGCGTCTTAAATATGGAAAAACGTTTGAAATTACAACATTCATTGGGTGTGCGCCCTATACTCCTGTTCACCTAATACACCGGAAAATACAATACTTGCTAAAAATAAAGTCACTGGTTAAGATCCTATGAGGCTTCTCTCATATTATTTTGCCAAGATTTGGATTTCAAAAGTATTATTGACTGGACGTGACTGCAGTCCGTGGGAGGCACATCGGGTTCACCTTTTTCTAAACTTAACAAGCATTTGGAAGATAAATTATATTGAACAACAAAAAAACAAATAAGGTTTCCCTCGGACAGGATGTAACTTTCTTTTATAGGTTGGTGGTCATATATATGTAATGATACAAAATCAGTGGGGGAAAAAACTGCTTCTGTTGATGGAACTCTCGGAGTCAGGGAGGACCATGTTGACACTGGTGATGTCTGACTAGCAAGGTAGTTTTGCGCTGAGCATTTTCTCTGAAGGGAACAATCGCAATGTTCTACAAATTCATGTGTGGGAGGATAATGCTGGCAACATCACCACCCTTGATTGTCATTTGAGACTACAACAAAAGTTTTATTTATTTTTTGTTTTTAATTTCTGATTTACATGACATCAGCCTTACGAGTAGATAGATGAGAAGGTTTCTTCAGCTGTCATCTGTACTTTTTTGAAGGTGTCGGACGTTTCTCCTCCTATCCAAGAGGCTTCGTCAGCGAACTAAAATCTTACTGGTGGTATCTGCCCTATTTATATATCCCTAATGTCCAGACATGGCGGCGCCGGAGACAGCTGTGATAGGTCCGTACTCTCAGGTTGGGGGGAGCAGAGGACCACTCCCTGTGGCCCCACATATTGTTCCTACATTCCTGATTAACGACTGACCTGTTTGCCCCACTCCCTCCGGTATCACCTCATTAGCATTACGAATATTGCCTAACCTGTTTTGCCTAAGTAGGCTATTGTATGAACGATACAAATTGAACCTCATCCCACCAGACCGGTTTAATGAAGGATTTTGTTGTTTTATGTCTCGTTATATCGATATCGGTTATATCGATAGTACTGCTTATTACGATACTATTCCTATGAACGCAAGGAGAAAATTTACATGCCACAGGATCGGATATATCGATAGTCCGGTTATATCGATATTTTTTCCCACTCCCGAGAATGTCGATATAACGAGACTTTACTGTATATATATATATATATATATATATATATATATATATATATATATATATATATATATAACGAGACTTTACTGTATATATATATATATATATATATATATATATATATATATATATATATACAGTAAAGTCTCGTTATATCGATATCGGTTATATCGATAGTACCGCTTATTACGATACTATTTTCATTTCCCTTGCACATTTCTAGTCTTTTTATGTATAATTAGTACCGTTTAGTACGATACCCGGTTATGACGATAATCGGTCGCGCTATTGGTCGACTTGGCCGTGTGACTTTGTCACGTGACACGCCATCGGTCGCGCCATTGGTCAACTTGGTCAGGTGACTTGGTTACGTGCCCAGTACCCGTGTAGCAGAGCCATTTTCATTTTCAGACGCTAGCTCGTGTGTAGCAGACGAGATTGAAGTGTTTGTGTTAAAAGGTAAAAATGGGAAGCAGAAGAAGATTGATGACTTTTTTAAATTGTATACATAATACAGTAAGATGTAAGCGTTGCAGTTTCCCTGTTGTGTTATGTACATGCCCACTGTACTGTATATGAATGCAATCGTTTTTTGCAACAATGTTTCTTGTTTTGTCTGCTGAAGCGCGATGATTTTGAAAATTATTAACATTCCATACTGTGTATTAAAGGACAGCCGATGTCACTTTTTATTCAAATGCAAATAAAAATGACTTCACGCCAAGACGTCTTGCATTGCTTGTGAATCCAAACAATGGCTTCAGATTCGGATAATATGCTTTCTTGTTACACGTCCAGTTATGAATATGTTTCAAATACACTGTAGTTCTGAAGATTAAAGCATACATGTTTACAATCATTAAAGAATTATATGTGCCATTTTGAGGCAACATTGGGGGAACAGCTCCCAAAAAAAAGGGAGCTAATGGCCAGCTCCGTTTCTTATATGGCGCTTAGCTGCCCTCTTTTGGCGGCTTTTGTTTAATGCAGTTCGGCGCAGGATCGGATATATCGATAGTCCCGGTTATATCGATATTTTTTCGGACTCCCTTGAATATCGATATAACGAGACTTTACTGTATATATTCTAAAAACAAAGCTTTTGGAAAGGTCATAGGGTAAAGGAATGCTCAGAAGGGTGTGCAGAAACAACCGCGATGGTGCATCAATGTTGCTTTTTCATTTTGAGAAAAACATGAACGCACATTGTCTTCTTCATCTCTAATGATCCGAATGAGGGGTAGGGGGTAGGAAAACTTCTGGAACTTGTATAGTGTTGCCGTTTTTTAATGGCTGTTTACAATCTCCAACCTTACAAATAAAATGGAAGCAGATTCAAAGCTCTTTTGTTTGTTTCCAATTTCCAAACTTAGTACAAAGCAACGTTTGTGTATTAACTTTTGAGATTGGCGCTCGAGTTTCATTATGTTTGTGTGTTTTAATTTTGCATTGTATTTTTTGCGTGTTTGTTTTTTGCCTTTGCTGTTGAGTTTCGCTATTTGTTGTTATTTATTTATTTATTTATTTGTTTGTTTATTTTTGATTTCATGTGGTTTTACGGCATTTAGTATACCCAAATGAATCGAAAATGTAATCGATAACTTATTTAGACAATCGATTAAGAAAAAAATGTCCCTTGCAGTTCACACTGCCCTCCTGATGGACTGTGAAGCAAAGTAAATAAATAAATACATGCATGAATAAAATGCACCAACTGCTGGGTTATATCCCATCACTGACTGTACGAGCACGGCCGGCGTGGGGTTTGTATGCAATCGCAAGGCCCGTATTAACAAGTGCAAAAGCAGCACCATTTGGCTTTCAAGGCAAAATAATGTGCATCCATTATCTTTGCATTCTGATATTTATTGCAGTAATTTTCAGTCTACCTTTCTCAACGACTGCTTAATATGACTTTAAGCTTTTTTCTTATCATCTACTGTTTCATTTTTGTCACCCTCCCAGGGTTGATTGTTGCTTTTCTACATTAAATGATGGCACTTCTGCCCGTAAGATGCTCTACATGCTGTTTTGGGAGCACGAATTCACGCGACGGATCAAGAGCTTTTTCATAGGAATGTTAGGCTCATTAGAGCCATGACTCACTGTTTTTCTGTACTTTCACCTCTCCTGTGTTGAGCATAGGCTTGGTCGAAACCCCAAGGCTTATTAACCCCTCCTGCCTCCATTTTCCACGCTTGTGTGAATAATTAAATACCCCACCCCCTCCATACACATACACAGCCTCGTGGAACAATTAAGACATTATTACACCCTCTGTTGGACCTCATGCTTGGGGCTGATGTGTCACTGGTGGGGGTTCGGTCGCATTATTCTGTTCCTCATACCCGCCCGTTGCAAAGCAGTGGCCGGTTTGACCCATTTTACACTCTGGCCCACTTTTGCATGAACGACACACACAAGCACATACACCCACACAGACTTGCCGCGTCCTGGCCTCTAAGCAGGCAAAAACATGTCTGTGCCAGCAGCTGTGCAATGTGGGACACACATGAAATGGTAAGTGTGTATGAGGAGCATCAATCAGGTCTGGACTCCATTGTTGACAATGGCCTAAGCAGAGCTGGTTTTCTCTCTTGTGCAAATATCAGACTGACCAACTGACCTGGTTCGGTTTGAGAAAATGGTCGCTGTTCGATCCCTAATGAGGAGGAATGATTTATTTCAGTAATCTGAGTGGTAAAGCCTGTTTTTGTCCAATCCTTGGATCCTTCGATATACTTCAAACTACCTTCGTGGATCGCCGATGGTGTCGTGGTACTCGCCTGACTTGTGTGCAGGCAGCACGGAATTGGTTCCCACTCAGTGATAGTGTGGAGGTGAGTGTGAATGATTGTTTATTGCTATACATGCCTTTCGACTGACTGAAGTCAGCAACTTTCAACAACCCCTATGCAGGATAAGCCGTGTTGAAAATGGATGGGTGCGAACTGCATTTGTAAAATGTCAGCATGCCAACAATTAAATTACAGCAAGCCCCGCGACGGAGATGGCATCTATCACATCATTACAGGCATGGAAGATTAAGTGGTTGACATTTCTCCTCACTAAATTGGAACAAACAGCTCCAGTATAACCAATTGTCTTGCAACAAGTCGCTTCGAACCTCATGCACATATACGGTCATCCTTGCTGAGCCTGTGCAAATATCAGTGACGTGCGGTGAGGTTCATGGCTGGTGAGGCACTGACGTCATCATAGTCAGATTTACAAACATATGAACTCTACAGAGTAGTTTATTCACCATTTGATTGGCAACAGTTAACGTATTTTGTTTAAAATTTCATGTCAGCATTCTTTATATATACAAACTGTAGCATAGAAAAAAATAATTAAAAAAAAAAACTTTTTATCGTGTTACCTTTAGTCCATGCGCCGCTCCTTCTGAAGAAAGGCATCGATAACTTCTTTGTAGAAGCCTTCCTTATCTTTCTTCAATTTTAAAAGTCTCTCTGTCTCAACGGAGATCACTGCCAGTGAAGAAAGTCGTCCTTGATCAGTCTTGTTCCGACTGTATGTTTTCAGCGCTGAGAATGACAATCTCGTCTACTTCTACAGGAACAAATGGAGCTGCACCGATCTCCTTTTTAATGTCATTTCTAATGACATCACCAACTGCTTCAATTAAATCGTTCTGTATTCTGTTTCACAGGCTAGAAAATATAGTGGATGTCCCAAAATGACTCGCTAGCCTGTCATCTTTCTGAGCGAAAGCATGTAATAGTTCAACATAGTTGCCACGATGAGCAGAGCCTTTACTTTCATCATTTCCAGGAAATGCCAGCTGTTGTTTGGCAAGGAAACTGTTACGTTACTCGAGGCAAGGACGCCGGGCTCGAGTGGCGAGGGAAGGAGGGAAGGAGGGAAGGCTTGGATCCGAAATGCAACGGCGAGACAGAGATCAGGGTAAAGTCTTTTACTGAGACACGCATGCAAAACAACAAACTCATAAATTGGGGAATGTGCGTAAAGGCAATGGAAGAAATAGCGAACCTGACAGCAAGGTAGTAGTGGGGGTGACTTCCGAAATATTCCGACGGAGACTGAATAGCGCAATCGGCAGATATAGTCAGAAGGCACAATCACGGGAATGACAAACAGCTGTGGGAACCCAGGTGCGTGATGATAGGAGGGGCCGTCTCCAGGGAGCAGCGGAGGAGATGACAGGAGGGGCGGGGCGCGCCCAGGACGGCGACGAGATGTGACAGAAACAGGTGGCATTGATGAGATCTTTTAAAATCTCCCGGTTCTCCTTTACCTTAGCATTGTGGATGCTGATGTTGAGTCTTCGCTCATTTTTGATGAGGCTCCGTTGTAAATTTTTCAGGTCGCAATATCCTATTTGAGTCCAGACATTGTCATAAGTTGAGAACAGAAGGCAGGAAAATCAGAAAAGGCGGTTTCTTGCTGGACATCCACACAGCCAGCCTTTTCGTGTGTACCAGTCCGCCTGAAAAGAGCGAGTATTGTGTCCCGTTGTCTGAAGCAAACATTTTAGCTCCGGTGTTGGTCTTCCTTTAATTATTACCTCCTGCTTCGATTGAAAGTCCAGTTTAGAAAATTATTTCAATTTAGATATGTAATCCTCCATTCTGAAAGTGAGGCCAAGCAACACGAAAAAATGACTGCAGGGTTGCACTTTACTTGCTAACTGTTTACTGTAGCTTTCTGTCTCTAATTCTATTATTCTGCAGCCGTGGAGTCGCAAGTATCTCTGGAATTACAAGCGCCCCCTGCCTGTCATGAGGCGGGAGAACTGTTTGCCTCACCTACGCACAGCGTTTTGATAAAAAATAAAACAAAATAAACACTGTAGTACAGTGTTTATAATGTACAATGACTCTACATTATATACACCAGCTAAACTGTAGAAATTTAGTTCATATACTAAACGTGTTTGAACGCTTTAATAGCGATATGCAGAAGGACAGCAATGCGGTCTCACTGCAGAGCAAGCCAGCACAGTAAGCATAGTGATTGCACAATCCATGGTGAGGATCAGCCGGCTGGTGCCTCACTGCTCGTCTCTACTTAGTATTTGAACGGTAAATGTGAAAACGCACACTGCAGCCCTGGTTTGGAATCGCTGTCTCTCAACTGCAAGCCATTCTACTCGCCACGTGAGTTCGCTTCCTTTATTCTCGTTGCCGCGTACATCGCGCCACAAGCTAATGCTAACGCGTGTATGCAAACGCTAGCGGACCATGTAAACCATCTCGAAATAAAATATCCAGAATCACCCCTGATCATTTTGGGCGATTTTAATCAAACACGTTTAAACCGTGAACTTCCCAAATATAAGCAGCATATTGACTGTTTCACCAGAGGAGAAAACATTCTAGATCATTGTTACACAGCACTCAAAGGCGCATACCGGTCTGTTGCGCATGTAGCATTGGGTCTTTCTGACCACTATTTAATCCACTTAATTCCCACATACAAACAGAAACTCCAATGTGTAAAACCGGTAGTCAAGACAGTTAAAACATGGACAGATGAAGCAAAGTTATCGCTACAAGAATGCTTAGACTGCACTGATTGGAGCGTCGTTGAAACTTCAACGAGCACATTGGATGAATACACAGACACTGTAACATCATACATCAGTTTCTGTGAGGACATCTGTGTACCAACAAAGTCCTTCCGCTCATTCAACAACAACAAGCCATGGTTCACTCCCAAACTCAGGCAGCTTAGGAAAGAGAAAGAATCCGCATTTAAAAGCGGCGATCGAGCAGCTTACAAACTCGCCCGAAACAGGCTGACGAAGGAAATTAACATCGCAAAGAAAAGTTATGCGGAGAGGCTTAACAAACAGTTCTCCGCTAACGACTCTGCATCGGTGTGGAATGGCCTGAAAGCAATAACAAATTATCGTTTACCTTCTTGAAAGTCCAGTTTAGAAAATTATTTCAATTTAGATATGTAATCCTCCATTCTGAAAGTGAGGCCAAGCAACACGAAAAAATGACTGCAGGGTTGCACTTTACTTGCTAACTGTTTACTGTAGCTTTCTGTCTCTAATTCTATTATTCTGCAGCCGTGGAGTCGCAAGTATCTCTGGAATTACAAGCGCCCCCTGCCTGTCATGAGGCGGGAGAACTGTTTGCCTCACCTACGCACAGCGTTTTGATAAAAAATAAAACAAAATAAACACTGTAGTACAGTGTTTATAATGTACAATGACTCTACATTATATACACCAGCTAAACTGTAGAAATTTAGTTCATATACTAAACGTGTTTGAACGCTTTAATAGCGATATGCAGAAGGACAGCAATGCGGTCTCACTGCAGAGCAAGCCAGCACAGTAAGCATAGTGATTGCGCAATCCATGGTGAGGATCAGCCGGCTGGTGCCTCACTGCTCGTCTCTACTTAGTATTTGAACGGTAAATGTGAAAACGCACACTGCAGCCCTGGTTTGGAATCGCTGTCTCTCAACTGCAAGCCATTCTACTCGCCACGTGAGTTCGCTTCCTTTATTCTCGTTGCCGCGTACATCGCGCCACAAGCTAATGCTAACGCGTGTATGCAAACGCTAGCGGACCATGTAAACCATCTCGAAATAAAATATCCAGAATCACCCCTGATCATTTTGGGCGATTTTAATCAAACACGTTTAAACCGTGAACTTCCCAAATATAAGCAGCATATTGACTGTTTCACCAGAGTAGAAAACATTCTAGATCATTGTTACACAGCACTCAAAGGCGCATACCGGTCTGTTGCGCATGTAGCATTGGGTCTTTCTGACCACTATTTAATCCACTTAATTCCCACATACAAACAGAAACTCCAATGTGTAAAACCGGTAGTCAAGACAGTTAAAACATGGACAGATGAAGCAAAGTTATCGCTACAAGAATGCTTAGACTGCACTGATTGGAGCGTCTTTGAAACTTCAACGGGCACATTGGATGAATACACAGACACTGTAACATCATACATCAGTTTCTGTGAGGACATCTGTGTACCAACAAAGTCCTTCCGCTCATTCAACAACAACAAGCCATGGTTCACTCCCAAACTCAGGCAGCTTAGGAAAGAGAAAGAATCCGCATTTAAAAGCGGCGATCGAGCAGCTTACAAACTCGCCCGAAACAGGCTGACGAAGGAAATTAACATCGCAAAGAAAAGTTATGCGGAGAGACTTAAAAAACAGTTCTCCGCTAACGACTCTGCATCGGTGTGGAATGGCCTGAAAGCAAAAACAAATTATCATTTACCTTCCCCCCAAGCAGTGTACAACAATGGTATGGCTGATGAGTAAA
The DNA here is from genome assembly GCF_051943395.1 of Hippocampus bargibanti. NCBI lineage: Eukaryota > Metazoa > Chordata > Actinopteri > Syngnathiformes > Syngnathidae > Hippocampus > Hippocampus bargibanti. Next base: position 8,144,511 of record NC_142747.1, on the reverse strand, counting down.
ATACATACTTTTGCCGATTTGAAAAGGACACCACCATTTCCCCTGTCTGCCCACCATTACCAGAAACTACCGTATCTCCGCCCTCTGCCCTACAGATCCACGAACTGGACGTTAGACGGCTCTTCAAGCAGCAAAAGATCAAGAAAGCTGCAGGACCTGACAGAGTGTCCCCCTCCTGCCTGAGAGTCTGCGCTGACCAGCTGGCTCCGGTCTTCACACAAATCTTCAACAGATCCCTGGAGCAGTGTGAAGTCCCATCCTGCTTCAAACAGTCTACTATCGTCCCAGTTCCAAAGAAAGCAGCACCCTCGGGATTGAACGACTATAGACCTGTTGCTCTGACGTCTGTGGTCATGAAGTCCTTTGAACGCCTCGTGCTGAACCACCTAAAGAACATCACCGGACCTCTGCTAGATCCTCTTCAGTTTGCCTACCGGGCAAACAGGTCTGTGGAGGATGCAGTCAACATTGGACTGCATCACATCCTCGACCACCTTGACAACACAGGAACCTACGCAAGGATCCTGTTTGTGGACCACAGCTCTGCGTTCAATACCATCATCCCAGAACTCCTCATCCCCAAACTTCTCCAGCTTGGTGTGTCCCCCACGATCTGCAAGTGGACCCTCAGCTTCCTGACAGGACGGACACAACAGGTCAGACTTGGAAATATATCATCCACAACACGAACCACGAGCACTGGAGCCCCGCAGGGATGCGTCCTCTCTCCATTGCTCTTCTCTCTCTACACGAACGACTGCACCTCAACGCACCCAGCTGTCAAATTCATAAAGTTCGCAGACGACACCACGGTCATCGGTCTCATCAAAGACGGCGACGAGTCTGCGTACCGACAACAAGTGGAGCAGCTGGAGCTCTGGTGCAGCCGTCACAAACTGGAGCTGAACACGCTCAAGACAGTTGAGATGATGGTGGACTTCAGGAAACATCCATCACCACAGCTACCCCTCACACTATCCAACTGCCTGGTGTCAACCGTTGAGACCTTCAAGTTCCTGGGAATCACAGTCTCCCAGGACATGAAGTGGGAGGTCAACACCAACTCTATCCTGAAAAAGGCCCAACAGAGAATGTACTTCCTGAGGCTGCTAAAGAAGCATGGCCTGCCACAGGAGGTGCTGCAACATTTCTACACGGCTGTCATCGAATCCATCCTGTGTTCTTCCATCACCGTTTGGTTCGGGGCCGCCACAAAAATGGACAAAATCCGACTTCAACGGACAGTTAGGACGGCGGAAAAAATCATTGGCACCGCCCTACCCACTCTCGAGGACTTGCACACTGCAAGAATCCAAACTAGGGCGCGGAAAATCCTACTGGACCCTCCGCACCCTGCCCACCACCTTTTCCAGCTACTCCCCTCAGGCAGGCGCTACCGATCCATGCGCACCAAATCCAGCAGACATTTAAACAGCTTCTTCCCCCAAGCCATTAACTCTTTGAACTCTTTCAACAGTAGCCAAAATGGAACTGTATAGTGCCACTTAGCAGTTTTTTTTGACAACGATACTAGTGCAGCGTGTTCTACCGGAAACAAATTCCTTGTGTGTTCTACATACTTGGCAATAAAGATGATTCTGATTCTGATTCTGATTCTGAAAATTCAGCGATTTTGAAAAAAATCCTAAAACGGTGAAGTTAAATGGACAAGAACTTTAAAGTACAAATCACTAAATACATATAACTGTTTAATTTATTTTTTCATTTGATATTTCCATGACAGCTTTCCATGATGACAGGTGAGGCACTGCCTCCCCTGCCTCCACTGACTGCACGTCACTGGCAAATATATATATATATATATATATATATATATATATATATATACAGTAAAGTCTCGTTATATCGATATTCAAGGGAGTCCCAAAAAATATCGATATAACCAGGACTATCGATATATCCGACCCTGTTTGCATGTAATTTTCTCCGTGCGTGCATAGAAATAGTATCGATATAACCGGGACTATCGATATATCTGATATCGATATAACGAGACTTTACTGTAATAATAATAATAATAATATCGATGAGAAGGTTTCTTCAGCCGTCATCTGTACAAATTTGAAGGTTTCGGACGTTTCACCTCCTATCCAAGAGGCTTCGTCAGCGAACTAAAGTCTGACTGGTCGTATCGGCCCTATTTATATATCCCTAATGTCCAGCCATGGTGGCGCCGGACACAGCTATGATAGGTCCCTACTCTCAGGTTTGGGGGAGCAGAGGACCCCTCCCTGTGGCCCCACTGATTGTTCCTACATTCCTGACTAACCACTGGCCCATTTCCCCCACTCCCACCGGCATCACCTAATCCGCATTACGAATGTTGCCTAACCTGTTTTGCCTAAGCAGGCTATTGTATGAACGATCCAAATTGAACCTCACCCCACCAGACCGTTTTAATGAAGGATTTTGTTGTTTTATAAGAATCACTTTTTTTACCCCCCTTTCAAACCATCTATGTTCTTTCGCTAAGATTTTAACCTCATTGTCGTCAAATGAGTGGTTGCTAGCTTTTAGGTCCAAATGTACCGATTGAGGCCCACTTGTATTATCCCTGCGATGTTGATAAAGTCTTTTTTTGAGAATTTGTTTAGTTTCCCCAATGTACTGCTCTTTACAATTTTCATTCTTACAATGTATGGAATAAACTACATCACTTTGTTTTTCATTTGGTAGCCTATCTTTTGGATGCACTAATTTTTGCCTTAACGTGTTTATCGGTTTGAAATAAGTAGTAATTTTGTGTTGCCAAAGGACTCTTTGTAATTTTTCAGAAACTCCTGAAATGTAAGGTACTGCTAGTCCTCTCCTTTTTGTATCTCGAGAATTATTGGTTTCATTCCCTATTCTTTCTTTCTGACATTTGTTGAATGACCACTGAGGGTACCCACAGTTAGTGAGTGCTCGCCTGATATGTTTTGACTCCTTTTCTCTACCTTCAATGCTAGTTGGTATTAGTTTAGCCCTATGCTGGAGGGTTCTGATAACTCCTAATTTGTGTTGTAAAGGGTGATTAGAGCCAAAGAGTAAGTATTGGTCAGTGTGTGTAGCCTTCCTAAAGACTTCTGTTTTTAGCGCTCTGTCCTCTTTTATAATTACTTTACAATCCAAGAAGGCTAGTTGGTTCTCTTTAATGTCCTCACGAGTAAATTTAATGTTGATGTCTACCGAGTTGAAGTGATCTGTGAAGGATTTAATTTATTGTTTTTTAATTATGACAAAATTATCGTCCACATATCTAAACCAGTGTCTAGGTTTTCTCCCCGGGAAAGATGTGAGGGTCTGTTTCTCCATCTTTTCCATGTACAGATTAGCCACTATGGGTGAATCTGGTGAGCCCATAGCACAACCATGAATTTGTTTATAAAATGTCTCCCTGAATTGAAAATACGTAGTATTAAGGCAGATTTCCAATAATTGGCAGATGTGGTCCAGTTTAAGTTTGGTTCTTTCATGCAGAGAAACGTCCGCCAGCAGTCTCGTCCTCACCACTGAGACTGCTGCTGGGTTTGGGACAGATGTAAAGAGAGAAGTCACATCGTAAGATGCCAATGTTTCCTTGGGTTCCAATATGAGGTCTTTGATACTCTCTACAAACCTTGTGATGTTCTCTACGTGATATTCTGTGTTACCAACCAACGGAGCTAAGATAGTTTTTAAAATATTTGGCTACATTGTATGTAGAGGAGTCAATGCTACAAACAATAGGTCTGAGGTGGAACCCTTCTTTATGTATTTTTGGCAGGCCATAGATACATGGCGTGGCCTCTCCCGGGTATAATCTAAAATACAACTGTTTGTCTATATGTTTTCCTTTCTCTAACTTTTGGAGAAGGTCTATCATTTCTTGTATCTATTGGAAGGGTCCCTTTTTAGTTGCTCATAAGTGTTAGAATCACTGATTAACCTATTTATTTTGTCATCATAATCCAATGTGTTGAGAAGCACTGTGCATCTGCCCTTGTCTGCTGGCAAAATAGTAATATTTTTGTCTTTTTGTAGAGTAGTTAACGCCTTTCTCTCTTCTAATGTTATGTTGGACGGAGGTAGTTTGGCACTACTGATAAGGGCTGATATTTTAATGCGTAGATCATCTGCCTCTGCATACGATAGTTTGTTATTTTTAATAGACGATTCAGTAGCTGTGATGTAATCTATTGTCGGTATTGTTTTGGGAGTCACTGAGAAATTTAAACCTTTGGTTAGTACCGCCTTTTCTGTCTCTGAGAGATCTCTGTCTGACAAATTTTTGATCCAATTCTCCCTTGAAATCTGCTCATTCCTAATTTTTCGCATGTTTACCAGTAGCTGGGATTGTTTCAGTAAAAGTAATTTTTGAAATTTACCCTTTTGTCTCTCTTTGGTTTTGCTGTGGTGCCTCATATATCCAGATTTAGTAAATTCACACACTTCCTGATAGATTTTGTGGGTAAGTTTAGTTTGTAATCGCTGATAATAAGTTTCTATTTCTGACTGTTTGTTTTTTATCTCTATGTTAAGTCTCCTAATCCGCAAATTTAGAATTTTCCTAGTATAATTTTGTTGCATTTTATCGGCTAAGTATCCGGGTTTCAGGGGTGCTTGCTTCAAGCATTTAGGAATGAACCGGCTCTGTCTACATCTAAGATTGAATCTGAAGTGGTTCTTTAAGTCAGCTAATTTAGCTGTGTCCGGCGCCGCCATATAAATAGGGCCGATACGACCAGTCAGACTTTAGTTCGCTGACGAAGCCTCTTGGATAGGAGGCGAAACGTCCGAAACCTTCAAATTTGTACAGATGACGGCTGAAGAAACCTTCTCATCGATGGACCACTCCTGTACGACTGAGAGCTTACACAGACGAATAATAATAATAATAATAATAATAATAATAATAATAATAATAATAATAATAATAATTATTATTATTATTATTATTATTATTATTATTACCAACTCAAGCTCACGTAGTGTTTGCAAATGAAAATGCTTTCACAACAAAAATGTTCTCATCTGAATTACAAATGTTGTAGTTGTTCTGTGACCTGGCGTACATTGTATTCTTCCCTGTATACTAAATCACGGTTATCCCTGCTGGGCTTGTCCAAAACCTTGAAACAATGTTGGCTCTACTGGTTTTCCTTCTTGTACACACATTTTTTAATAAAGAAAACATGTACTGGGTGGAATAGAAAATGCAGAAATCTCTTTAATTATGATGACACGCTCTACATTTAAAATGGCATTGTACATACAAATTTGGGCAGCATTATGGACCGGTGTATCTTTTATCGACTTTACTAAAGACTTGAAACTCATTATGAGGCATTCAACAAGTAACCGGGAGCCTTGTGTCTTTCTGGAGGGCTCCCCATCAAGTGTTGTGTCGTCGCCACAGGTTCAAGCTCAACTTTGGCATCTCTTAAAAAAATAAATCACTTTGATTTTGTTTCTCCCATCGGAGCAGGGCAGGACCCTCCCTCGTATGCGTTCTGGGTCTTTGTGTTCATTCATCTCCACTGCGAGACAAATGAGGGCAAATCCAATCCAAATCCAATCTGTTATGCCCACATATCTGTGTGCTGCTTGATGTCAGACAAACACAAAGCGAACAGCCAGCGAGGCGTCTACAGGTGAATGGGATGCATGGGCTTTGGCTCTCTTAGTGGTGCATTCAAGGCCAGTGTGTCTGTGGCCATGGGACGATGGAATTGGGACAGATGGCTGGCCTATCAAATATTTATCACTTTGCTGTGCGCTCAGCCTGTTCTTACAACCAGGAAAATGCTTTATTTACTGGGGTTGTGGTGGTCACTGCAGTAGCACCATTTACAACCGGACTTATTACGTGTGTTGTTTTTATGCACCTCGCAATATGAGAACATACCTTGCAACCTTGTATTCTGAAAATGAAGGTATAATGCAACCGTGCGGTAACATTGAGATTGCCTTGACTCAGTCTGCATCTTCATTCAGACTGAGTAATGCAAAGCCCTTTGGGAAAGAATGCCAGAAGGAAACTTGGGCCACCGGCACATTTTCGGCCATTTTATGTTTCGTACTTATGAAAAACAAGTTAATAAATAAATGAAGTACAGTCCGGATGAGCAATTACAACAACAAAAATCTGCTTTCATGAACTCTCGAGGTTACTGGCTTTCAATTTTTTTATGTATTTTTTTAATTACATTATGTTGCTTGTTTTTTTTATATTTTTGATAAGCCCTAACCAATCATGTCTCTTATTTTTCCTGTTTCTGGGAGGGGGGGGGGGGGTGACATATTTTTTGACTTATTTTCTTTTGGGATGTTTAGGATGAAAAAACAAACAAACAAAACACAACCCTGCCCCCCCCCCCCAAAAAAACTAGAAATACTGCTTAACATTACAATTTGCTGTTTTTAAACACAGTGTTATGTCACCTAATGTCTGAATTATAGAAATTTAATCTGCCATACCCCAATCAGGTAATCGAATACTATACCAACTCAACAAATCATTTTCCTCAGAAGTCATGGAGTTGCAGATTTGTTCAACTTTTTGAAGCATGAAGTACATTTCTTGATATATGATTGGTCCAACTTCAACAACATACAACTTTTAGGGAATTTGATTTAATATTACAAAAAACATCCAAACAACACGGATGCTCTTTTAACCCTCATGTTATGTTAAGGGGTACCATTTTACACATTTACATTTCTGTGTTGACTGAAGCACTGGATATCCTTTCCTTTTCCTTTCTTCAAAATAGGTCTAAAATATCCCAATGGGATAGAAAATATGTTGTCTCTCTTTTCAAGTACTATGTATATAACATTTCAGAAACAGTTGTTGCTGATGTCACCTATTATTTGACTGTTTTGTGTGGATTTTTACATATGGGTAAAAATGACCCACAACATAACTTATTTTTTTTGTCAACATAATATGAGGGTTAATCACATTGTTCGTTTTTGTTTCCTCTTGTGTGGCACAATTGATTAGTTTCTGCATGTGTAAAAAAAACAGTCATGTACATAAACCTAACCATAATCAGCGAAGCAGTGGCAAAGAGAGCACCAAAATAAGCAGGTGCCACCATGAGAAGAAAAAAAAAACATGTTGGCGTCTCTCTCTGACGAATTCAAATAATCATTCTTCATTTCACTTCAAAGCAATCTCAGCTCAATCCAAAGCTTTTAAAAAAACAAGAAGGAATTTGGCTCAGTGAAAATATTGCCTGGACAATTTGTGTCATGGTATCAAGTGAGAAAGGAAAAGGAAAACAGAGGGGAAAAGAAAATATTATACAAAAATAAACATTTCTACATGTGTCAAACTGTGCAGTGGTGACTTATCCATTTGTATAAATGAATAAATCACAGGCCCTATCTTACAACCATTCAATTGTTTTTAAGTGCTGTTAACAACAGTTTAATTTTCTTTGAAATGTCATGTTTGTGGTTGATTGGTAAACCATGACAAAACCGTTCTTAAGAACACCCGTATATTGTTGTTGTTGTTGTTTGCAAGTTAGTCAGTGGGTCATTTTTTATACTTGTACTTTAATTATCTTTCCAAAGCTCAACGGATGGCCAAAGATGTGACATCTTGATAAAAATAAGTTTGACATTTTTGGATTCCAGACACTTCAAGGAAAACCAAAACTTTACTGTGTTATTCATGCCACTCGTTGTCCAGGGTTCATCTGTTTTTTTATACTGCGAAACCCACAAACTTCCACTTCAGTATATTACAACACAAAGCGTGACAACAACACTTCACGGATTCACTTCGCAACATTATTTTGCCTTTGTAGATGCACTTTATATGTCTCCCCCCTGTGCCTACTCTCCACTCTATAAATTCAGATTTTGCCCATAAAGTGCAAAAACAAACGAAAACAAGCATTACGTGGTGAACCTCTGCCAAGGTTGAAGCATTTGTCATCGACAAAAGTCAGCGGTTGAATCGAGGCTATCGCAGTATGGAAATATTGCTCCCATGAATCCAAAACAAAGTCAGAATCGATAAATTATTTTGTTTTCTTCATCCTCCCTTCACCTCTATGTGCCCTCTGCCCATCTCACCACGATGGGATGCAGAGCTTTCAGCCGCTCTGCTGCCAAACTCTGGAATTCTCTTCCACCCAACATCTGCAATATTGACTCCCTCCCTATTTTCAAGGCTCACCTCAAAACCCACTTGTTTAAAATTGCTTTCAATGTATAGTTCTATCTGCTATTTTATTATGTATCATTTTACTTATGGTTTTATTGTTATGTGCTTTGTTTTATTGTTTTTATTGTAAAGTGTCCTTGGGTGTCTTGAAAGGCGCTTGAAATAAAATGTATTTTTATTATTATTATTATTTTAGTCCAAAGGTTTTTTTTTCTCAAAAAAAATGTAAATTTCTCCACTGTGAGACTAATAAAGGCATATCCAATCCAATCCAATCCAAACCAGAAATTATTCATTGAAGATATTCAATTTGCCAAATTTGAAACAAACGTGGTCAGATAGCTTTCAATACATAAACATTTTTTTCTCTTTATTTTGAAAAGTTATGGATATTTGTCTTTCAGGTGAAATTTCAGGATTAGACTAAATTGTATTCAAACGTTTACAGGTGAACTGAGTGTGACCTTCCCGACAATTTTGAATGCACATGTCCAACAGTTAAAATGTTAACAGTTCACAAAGGGTGTTTGATTGTTGAACCAATAACCCCAAAACGTCATTGGTTCATTTAGTGCCTTTGTTCTCATCATGCTGTTCACATTTTGACATGATCTGACCAAAACTGTACACTAGCAGTGTATAAACAATTATTTTTGCCATGGTGACGCTTCAAACATGGCATCAGCAAGTTGCAACAGATTTATCGATGTGGAAGTGTCAGAGAAATATGAAGAAAATTGGCATCTTTTGCCCACATCGCATGTTGGTGACATCTGCATTGTTGAAAAATGCCCCGGGAGACTGGAATATGAACACCTCTCAATCACTGACACAGTTTAGGGACGCAAGAGTCACGGCAAATGTCACGTCAGACCATTTGAAACCGTTTACATCGTCATGGGCTGCATACTAGACAACCCGCAAGGGTACCTGACCACAACACCCCAGGACCTCAATGCTCTGAGGGTGCCCATTGAGGAGAATGGAATTCCATAACTCGAGACAATGAGGGCACAGGACCAGTTCTGGAGATTACATTTATTTGTTGTGGTGTACTTACTGCAGTGTGAACTTTTTTCATAAATCCCACCTGAAAGCCAAATATCCGGATATGTTAGACATTCCAGTGATTGACATATTTCACAAAAAAACAACAACAACACAATTGCGCACTTTTTCAGTTCAAAGTTCGATTTTTAGATTTCACTTCGCAGTTTCACTAATCAGTCATTTCAGTACGACGACAATAAAATCAACTGAAATAAACAATAACTTATTCACTGCCATATGCTATCCAAAATTAGACCCCCTCCAGTGCCGGTTTTTGTCATTTTTACTCAATTACAGGACCCACATTATACTGAGTTTTAGGACTACATAAACATTCAATGCAACTTAAGAAACCTTCAACTCTATTATTTCATCACAGTAAGAGTTAATTCCTAAATTATATGTATCTGGAGTTATCTGAGCTTGAAAGGAGGGCGGGTGTACAAAATGGAAATGCTCCCGCCTAGTGGAAGGGAAAACCATTGCCAGAGGTCTGATCAGCGCTTTCTCGGCATCACCACGCAAGAAAAACCAAAACACGAACAAATTCAGGAATAACCCTCCACGTCATGTTTTCAATTCTCGAATAAATTCAGGAATGGCAGTGAATGAGTTAAAAATCAAAGTAGGCAGCTCGGTCGGTAAAAAAAAAAAAACAACAACAGTGATATTATATATCTAAATTTTCCACAGCGAATCAGTGTCCTCCATCTTCAGAGGTTTGATCCGCATGTTTGTTTTGGCCAAGCTTTTACGTCGGATGCCCTTCCTGACAAAACCCTCTTTATTGATATTATATATCAAAATAATAAACAAAATAAAGATTTATTGAATGCAAACTCAAGAAAAATGAGTCTGGAAATGTGTCACTCTTTGTAGGTATTCGTATCTTGGCATTCAGTGCCTGTTCATCAGTAATACTCACCACACACGGCAATAAAAACACATAAATAATAATCAGTGTTAACAATATGTTCACATTTCATTCAACATGTATGGCTGATGATCTCTGATGCACCAGACGTTAGTTTACAGGCTGTATTTGGTTCCGCCATAGAAAACGCCACATCACTTCTACAAGGGAGCTGAAATAGAAGAATCCTAGCTTGCTTAGTCGACATTTTAATTGACAACACATCAAACAGGCCTCAAGGAAAAGTCGAAATGTGATTTTTTGGGGGACAATGAGAAATATGTTTGTCTCTTTCAGATTCAGTAAATAATTTACAGTCATATACAATATGTACACCGATCATCTTTCATCAGAGCGTCGATGTAAAACTCAAGACTTGAGATGGATTGAAAATGTGGTCTCAGCCCTTCTTTATCGTCCGCCTCTGTGGCCCAAATAAAACACTTCCTCTGAACGTGTCTGCGTGCTCCAGAAGTAGTAACAAGCTAAGGTAGGGGGCTGGCGATCGGTGGAATGCGCCAAAAAAACCCGTTCACATTGCAGTCACTGTGCTTGAAACTGCAGTATGTTAAAGAGAAATAGGCAAGTAGTTCCCACTTGTCCATTTTTTCTCAAACACTGATAAAATGACAATGTTTAAGCACTGTATTTGAAAAACGCAGCGGATTATCACACAAAGCCTTGCCGTCTCACTTTCCGTTCATCCGCCGAAAAATGGCACGTGCTATGTCAGGTCAAAATCCACGCTTGGTTCTGTCTGTGTGTTGGCAAATACAACGTCTGTGGCACTAAGCAAGATTACGAAAAAGACAATAGAGACAGTGTGATGAATTAACGGGCCAGTATAAGGCTTCTTGACCCACACTTGAAGACTGAAGTTTGTAAAGTAGTCACCACATGATCAAGCCAGCCATCTTCTGCACCTTCACAAGGACATGCAGTTTCACGCTGAAGGCTGGTTCACACCCTGTCAACCCACATCGCCCCCTATACCCAACTGTCAGACATGGGTCTGCATGCGCTTCTGCAGGGGCCGGGTTAGATCTGAGTTCTGTGACGAGGACTGGGAGTAGTGGGATGACGAGGAAGCCGAGGCCTTGCTGTCTTTGTCAAACTGCACGTAGCCGTCCGGCTTGCTGTAACTGCTCCCGCTGCTGTCACACTGCGTGTCGATAAATGAACTGGAATCGCTTAATGATCCACGTTGGAACTCCCGTTCACATAGCTCAATGGAGCTGCTGCCCATGCCCAAAACGAAGCGTTGGCCGTAGTCATACAGACGATTGGGGCCAGCTCCCAGCGTGGAGTAGATATTGGTGAAGGACATGCCTGTCGGTACTCTCTGCTTGCCTAGGGTGCTCGAATTTGTCGGATTCCTCCCATCAGCGGACTGGTTCCCCGCCACGGTTGGTGTCGGGTGCTCATTGAAGGTGTTGACGCTGTAGTAGCCATTGGTTGGGTCCTATTCGGAAAGGGAATCGGGGTGTTTCAGATGTCGGGTAGCTGTTCTAGCAAATTACCGTATTTTCAGGTGTATATGGTGCACTGGGTTATAAGGCGCATCTCCAAGGAATGGTGTATTTTGAAACTTTTTCCACATATAAGGCGCACCTTCAAATAATGAAAAAAAGTTTTAAGTTTTCCAATGATAATATATATATATATATATATATATATATATATATATATATACACATTTTCCGAATATAATGCACACCATACAAGGTTCTATTGTAGATGTTGGGGTTCCATTTCACATATTCCGGCATGGACAGTGCACTGATTCTACAGGGGGAAATTGAGTCGGTAGCTGCTGACACTCGTTGCGAGACCTGTTGTGGTTCAATCTTACTTCAAACTATAAGGCGCACCTGCATGAAAGCGCAGGGTCGTCTTTTGAAGAAAATGAAGCCTTATGGCCACGCTTTATACCCTAGAAAATAGGGTAGTGTATTTATACACCTGAGAATAATTCAATGGTATTTTCCGCTTAATAAAACACACCCAAAAGCCTTTATTTTCTTGAAAAGATTAGATTGCGCCTGATACGCCGGTGCACCTTTTATGTGATATTGAGGTGCAAATATTGTCAGCCACCACCAACTCCATTTCACCTGTCGAAGAAGTTATCCACGGTCAATGCCGGGATATATAAAACATCTTTTCACTTCAACAGGTAATTTTTTGTTGGTCGATTTGGCCATCATTTTCTTTTTTGACACAATCATTAGAAATGAAAGATTTCACATTTCTACTTGTTTTTGTATTTAGTGTCTCAAAAAATGTTTATTTCTGAGAAAAGTCAAGGCCAAAATATTCCAAGAAAACCCCTTAGGAAAATTTAAATTTTTAAGAAGGACGATTGGTATGCTCTGAACATTATTTTTATTATTGTAATCTGATCAACTCTGATAAAACCCTGAAACATTTTCGATCTTATAAAAATGCAGAAAATAGAGCCCATTATACTATTCAGTATTTTCGTGTTTGTCATAAAAAAAGTAAAATTACAGTGAAATCCTAGCGTTGATTTATAGTTTATATATAGTCGATGTATAGTTAAGTTTGAAAATACACTATTCACTGGGGGTACGCCGTATAGACCGGTAACACAAAATATAAGCAGATTCTTTCTTTTTTTTTCTTTCAGAGTGTGTGTGATGAATGGTTGTCTCCTTGAAGCTCAACAGAAGTCGCGGTCAAGCTTGCGTTATAATTACCATTCAAGACGGCAAATAAATTAGGACACACGCTGCAATGTGAGTCATGGCCAACTATGATAAACTATTGGGATTTAGTCAGCCCCATTCAAAGGTAAAAATCACGCTTCCCACTAATTAAGCACGCCTGGTGATTCACAGTTTGCTCCGCAATGTGTCACCGCCAAGTTCAATCATACACCAGCTTTAATTGGAGCCAAACACCATGCCGTGTCTGTAAAATCAAGTGAGCGCCGTACTAAAATGGATTTTGTGCCGAGAGCGGTGCCATTGTTGGCGCACTCGGGTGCAGGCGCCTCACTGTCACCAAAGGTCCAGTTAGGGGCACGGATGTGTATGTGTGTTTACTTGATGCCAGCGAATGTGAATGACAAGCAGAGTGAGAGGCAAATCCCAAAAGAAGGACCCTCCTTAATGGGGTAAATGAGAACAAGACAGACGAGAGGATCCTTGTGAGGGGTGTCCGCATCAGACGGCGGATGAGGAGGTGGGGGGTGTGTGCGTATTTCGTTTCGCTTTAATTCAGGACCAGCTTGGCCTTTAAGCCTGCTGCCATTTAGTAACGTGGCAGGAAAATTAAATGCAGTCTCTGAGAAAAATAAGAGAGCAGGTAAATATTGCAAAAAACACACACCGGGGAGTCTCGGACAAAACTCTTGGGAGTCTGCAAATTCTGCTAAAGGCCACATTGACTACCACTGGGAAGGTACAGTGACTATGTTGACCTTCCCTACGGGATTTAGCCGTTGGGAGACAATTAAATATTGTTCTGTAGCACTTGCTTGCAGCAACAAACTGGTCACATCGTGTTTGAAAATTGTTACATAGAAATTGATCTTCAAGAAGAAACGTCGACTGAAAAAATCTGTCCTAGTTGATATATGGAAGCATTCTGATGAAAAGTAACGGAGTGAGAGGGGATTTGGTGGGGATCCATTCATCCATTTTTCGTACTGCATATCCCATTTAAGATTATAAGGAAGCTGGAAATAGATTCCCAGATGAATTGATGCAACAGAGAAACCACATAAACATGAAACATGATTAGAACCCGTTAGTTACAAACAGAAAGGCCGCATATTCAAATTGAAATTTTTTTTGACGTACACAGTATGTTACCATTGGGATTCATATATCTATCTATCTATCTATCTATCTATCTATCTATCTATCTATCTATCTATATATATATATATATATATATATATATATATATATATATATATATATATATATATATATATATATATATATATATATATATATATATATATATATATATATATATGGGCGGCCCGGTAGTCGAGTGGTTAGCACACCGGCTTCACAGTGCAGAGGTCACCGGTTCGCGTCCCGGTCCGGCCTCCCTGTGTGGAGTTTGCATGTTCTCCCCGGACCCGCGTGGGTTTTCTCCGGGTCCTCCGGTTTCCTCCCACACTCCAAAAACATGCATGGCAGGCAAATTGATCACTCCAAATTGTCCCTAGGTGTGAGTGTGAGAGTGACTGTTGTATGTCTTTGTGTGCCCTGCGATTGGCTGGCAACCAATTCAGGGTGTCCCCCGCCTCGTGCCCGAAGACAGCTGAGATAGGCTCCAGCAACCCCCGCGACCCTAGTGAGTAATAAGCGGTACGGAAAATGAGATGAGATGAGATGAAATATATATATATATATATTTGGGTGGGACATGAAAGCTAATTTCAAAGCAGAAGAATGCTACTTAAAGGACAACCGACGTCACCGGACAAGTTGTGTCCATAATTTGTAAAATGGCTTCAAATGTTCAAATGTTGAAGTTGGACCAATCATATTTCAAGAAATGTACTCCATGCTTCAAAAAGACTCGCGCTGAACATTCAGCAAGTCTTGTTTTTGAGTTGGTGACGAGTCCTCACGTGACGTCAGAGAAGGACCGCCTACTGACCGTTAAAAAGACGCACTGTAGCGTCTTTCCATCACGTCAAAGTATTTTGCTGTACTGTTTTTTTTTGAAAACCGTGTGTTACATGAGTCAAAGCTCCATGGAATGAATTTATCAGCCTGTGGAAACGGGCTGATTCATTCTTCACAGCTCGGTGGCCATTTTCTTGCCTCTTTTTGGGTGAGACATTCCCCCCCCGCCCATTTGCCTCAAAATGACACAGAATAAATTCTTTAATCGATTGCAAACATGTATGCTTTCCACTTCAGAACTATTTTAATCATATTCATAACTGGATGTGTAACAAGAAAGCATATTATCCGAATCTGAAGCCATGGTTTTGATTCTCCAGCAATGCAAGACGTCTTGGCGTGACGTCACGAACTGGGGGCGGGACTTCTGAAAATGCCCAATTCGCAACTTCAATTTTTTTTTAAGTCATTTTTATTGGTGTTTTGCATTTGAATAAAAATATCATACTGCATGTTTTGGGTATTTTAGATGCTATAAAACGTTTTTCTGATGTCAGTTAAAAAACAAAAAAGTGACGTTGGTTGCCCTTTAAAGAGTAATTTTGGTTTAATTAATATCCACAACTGCCACTGTGGAAGTAATCCAACCATCCTCTTTATCATTTTAAAGGCCCGTCAGGATCAAATATGTTGAACAACCATATGATATATTATAAATTGCAGGACCAATTCCGAAAAAAAAACATTTGTATCCATATAAGAATAAAAAAAGACATCCAAAGTAGGTTTGACATGAAAGCATTTCTTCTTTTGGTGACTTCACGCTATCATTGATCAAGCGCTGTACCTTAATGTGCTGATAGTCTTTCTCTTCCTCTTGCAGAACCTCCAGCTGCTTCAGAGCAGACTCCTGCTGGAACTCCCCACGTTCCACCTGCAGGAAAATCAGGCGGTCTGAGTGCCTGCAAAAACTCGAACGTTCAATGTATAAAAAGACGTCGCAGACAGACCACTCGGAATTTTAGCACGTGTTCTTTCTTTTTCATGCACTGTCTTCTCTCAGTGCATGCAATGTGAACAATTTGTACGAGGACAAGTTTTCTCTTGACAAAAGTGCAATTTTGTAATTTTTTTTTTTTTTTGTGTGTGTATGGTCCCTCTTTCCTACAAATACCCCTCGCCCCGAGCAACGCACACAAAAACCTTAGCCTTGGTATGGCTCCAAAAGCATTTTTCTGTCCTGCAGGCATGCAGCTATACAAGTACACCCACTGTAGGATTAGTCAGTCAGAATAAACATTGGAAACAATATTCCCTGTAACATCATATCGATAAATTTAGCCTCAGAGCCTTGACTCCATGTCTTTTTGTTGTGTCCTTACTCATAAAATAATGAATTCCACAGCACGTTACAGCACGTTCATGATGCTAACCGAGGCTTGGGAAGATCGTGCATCGTGATAAAACCGAATTTTAATTTAAAACAGATTCTTATTTTACAGACAGTGTATTGTCGGTGTTCAAATACCTGACATGTAAGGTAAGAATCTGTTTTAAATTAGATATCAAGTAGACAAGATGAACTTAAGACAACTAAAACCGAATTTTGTTTTGATTTCTATCGATGATAAAGAAGTCCAGATTGGAAGGAAAATAGTACGTTGGTGACACTCACACTCACCATCAGTTGTTTCATGGAGGCGTGCTCTTCGTTTTCTCGAGCGGCGTTGTGGTCTTTGTGTACAATTTCCACCCGGATATCGTTTTTCGCAGACACGACTCCTTTCAGATCTGTCAGAAACAGATGGCACATTTATCTCAATAAGCTTGTATAAACACCATTTTGTATTGCTTGACATTCTAATTTCCCCTTAGTGCTCTTTGCAATATGACAGATTTTCATGACTTGGGTTTGTGATAACTCCCCCCACCCCTTCCAAAAAGAACAATATACAACAAATATTAATCACTCATTTCCCGCCATGACAACATTATCCCTCCCTGCATACATATGCAATCTCACACAACCCTTTGCGATTGCTCGTTGCGTTCGGGACAAAGCGGATGATAACTGTCAGATAAATTCTTACTTTCCGTTTTAATTTTGCTTGCAAGTTCTCTCTGGTGAGCACAGATGGAGACGGGCAGTGAGGGCATAACCAGGTGCGCTTCCTCTGTAGTATACAGACAATAGACATGCTGAAGGGACCAGTAGCACATTTTGTTCACTTCTTGGAAAGAGACAGTGGCCAGGCCGACTGTCTCAAACCTGAGTCACTCGTTACATTTGGGTGGGTGGCGGTGAAATAGCGCCTGATGCAAATAGCCTTAAATGTGATGTGGCGGCCAGACCGGGTTTGCGTGAAATGAGTCCTTAGCGCAATCTAGCTCAGAATCTTTGCAGCACAAACAAGATGTCCGTATCAAGAAGGGATCTCGTCATTTGTGAACTGTGACAGTTTTCATCCCGGCACATGTGTTTCAAATAAAAAAAAAAAAAAAAAAAAAAAAAAACAGAGCATGCACGTTTGTGATGACGGCGAGCTGACTTACTTCTCTGAGAGCGTGCGCAACAGAATGCTCCGATGGTGCCCATGACGACCATGAGGGCCACAATGGAACCCACGGCAATGCCGATGATCACCGCCACGGGAAGGGATTCTACAAAGAACAAACAGGTGACAACGTAGGGATAGGAAGACGCCAAAAATATTTTCTACATAAAAACATTTTTCTTGGACTTTCAGAAGTCCAAGATGGTGCCCAAGTAGGCAGCCGTTGGCAAGCGCTCGCACAAGTCTTTTTGTGTTGTTTTTTTTTTGTTGTTGTTGTTGTTTTTGTGTTTTCATTTGTCACTTTGTGATATAGTGCATCGTGTGGACCAGATGTGGAATGTTTTTCAACATTTTGGGCCACAACATTCATCAAGGAGGAGACTCTGCAGAGCGGTTGCCCATTTTCTGCAGCACAAACATGCCAGCACTGTTTTGGAATGGGAGAATTACGGTGCCATTTGACTGTCATGAATGGGCAGCTTTTGGGCGATTGTGTTATTTTGAGCCTGTAATGGAGAGCATTTTAAAATACCCGCTTTGTTCAGCGAAAAGGTTGCTGCTGCTGGACAGTCTGTGGCTGAATAGATGCATGGCTTGAGGAGCCCGCGATGAAAAGAAAGGAGCATCAGAATCAGAATCAGAATCAGAATCAGAATCAGAAGGCAGCATCAGTGCAGAGCGCCAATACATATGTGGAACTGTCACGGCTTGGAATTAAAGCGGATTTACTGCTGAAAAGGACCCTTTGATCTTCTTCTTTTTCATCTTGAACTGCTTCATACGACAAAGAGAGCGCAGAAAAGTGCTTAAGATTGAAATAATGTCCGTGTCTTTGTGTTGTCATATATTTGTTATTTTGTTTTTGTTTTTGTTGTTGTTCTTTTGACTTCAAGATGGCGCCGCAAGAGTTCCTGCCTTGACAGTAGCTCCTGTATTTTGTTTTTCAACTTCTTTTCTTTCTCTCTTCCTTTGATCACTTTGCTGCTGTGAAATGTAAATTTCTCCAGGATGAGACTAATAAAGGCTAATTTATGTCACGTTTTGCAGGGTCTAATCTAATCGACCTTTTAGCACAGATTACTTCAGATATCAAGTATCTGAAGTATAAATACAAATTATTTTCAGCCACAACAATGTGGAGGTCTGTTTAAACTGGATTTCAAATTTTCAAAAAGTCAAGATTCCAATTTTTCATGTACTTTTTCATTTTATGAACTTTGTTATTTAACATGGTACACGCACGCATAGTTGAATGACCATCTTTAGCTTCATTCACCAGACAAAGACAGTACCGTACTGTATTTTCCTTACTATAAGGCACGTCAGATTATAAAGCGCACCTTCAATGAATTACATAATTTTAAACCTTTTTCAACATCTAAGGATTTTAAGGCACTTGATCAGCTATTGAAAAAAAAAGAAGACTTTTAGGTGTACCTTATTGTACAGAAAATACGGTAGCGTTATGTCTTAAATATTAAGAACACTTTCCCATCATTGCATTATTCTCTGTGCAGTAGTAAACTTACAACGGTTTGGGACGTTGTTAGCGTTGTCCCTTGCGCTGTTTATTGCGAACTAATTTCCCAGAAGGCCCTCATGTGCCAGTGTGTATTGATTTAACCAAAGCAGTCCTTATGTGTGTCTGTGTAGACGAGTAGTGCATCGGAGGATGAGCAAGATCTCAAATCTGCGGGCAAACATCTCCCGCATTAAAGGTCCTCATCAAACACTTTAATGGGGGCTGGAGTTTCCCCTCATTTATGACCTCCCTGCAATTTTAAACTGACGACAAACAACCAAGTGCTCTTCCTCCATCATTAAAGGCTGCTTAATGTCTTCATTGGTCAATGTCACTCGCGCATAAGCAGCATATAATTTATCATTTGTGATAAGTGGGAAGACCAAACAACCTTCTCGGAGGTAAAGTGGAAAAGGTCAAAAGGGAGAGGTGATTTTAATTTTTAAAAGCCTTTCTTAAGAAAGAAAGGAAACATTTAACGTCTCTGTGGGATGTTGTACCCCTCCATCCTCCCACCCATGATTACTGCGACAGCTGTAGAAGTTGTGGCAGGTGACCAAAGACCGGTTCCCTCGACAAGCATAAACTCTTAAGAGCCCAGGTGACCTTGAGCAGAAAATAGACCCTTCTTTATCACACGTTGATTCAGTGTTTTTTGCTACGTATACTACAGTACTCAGTTTTTGAATGCAGGTAAAACGAATGGCGCCAAACTAGCTGTGATGATGTAAAGGCCGTCCAAAACAACTCGTTTGGTCTCGGGTCACTCCGCTGGCACAGTTGAAATTGTAATACAGGATGCACTGTTGTCATGTTTTTATGTTTTGTTTATGGTGATACTCTAGCAGCGTTTTCTACCAGAGGCAAATTCCTTGTCTGTTTGAAACACCTGGCCAATAAAGATGATTCTGATTCTTCTCTGAAAATTGGACGTGATACTCTTGCTTGTCTGGATAAGCTAATTATGACTACTTTGTTTGACTGAGATTAAGCACACATTATATTTTAAACCTCTTCAAATATCCAATTTAGGTACATTTAAATGGAATGTAGCTGTTACATCGTTACAGTATATATAGTCTGTGAGCCATTCATTTTTCAGATGAACTAATACCATGCAAAATATCAAGACAGCTGCAGTGCTGAATTTTCTTTCTTCAAAACAAACAAGTCAAATGGCAAACGTCACGAGACAAAAATGATTTCATCATGAAAACAAAAAGCACACAAGACAGCACACAAGTTATTACTGTTACTACTGTCTGACACCACATCGACATGAATTGGAGAAGAGGAAGATGGAACCTGTCGGACCTTGGCTCCCACCTTGTTCCTTCAGGCGTATGATCTCAGTGTCTGAGCCAAAGCTGTTCCACGCGGTGCAGTTGTAAATGGTCTGGAAGTCAGCAGGCACAATATTACTCATGGTCAATGTGGAGATGACTCCTTCCTCTGTGGTGACCGTCTCGACGGTGTAGCGACCGGACGTCCCAGACTCCAACACTGTCTCTTTCCAGGACCAAGCCTGTGAATGGATATGGGTGTGAGAAAACATGGACGTACCTTTTGTTCAAACCCTGCATCGTGAATGCGGAAGGACATTAGGGAGAGTCAGGATTCAACATAATGACTCACGAAAGGCAATGAAGGAACAGGAAAGGGGTTGCATCCCAATTCACCTTTTAAGTCTACTTCATAAAATGCTTCCAAGTTGCAAGACGGTGCCTCTGTGGAAATGAATGTCACTTGGTATAATTGGTTCATCACTCTGGCCCGAGAATAAAGTCTATAGTTTGATATATTGTTGTGGAATTTGATTTGCATTCCAGTCACCTCCTGCTGGGAATTGCTGTTGTGCCTGAGAACCACTAGGACTTGCTATGTCTTCACCCACAGATGTCGATATGTTTCTAATGTTGGTTAGGCGATTGGGGACCTCTGTGGTGACCAGGATTCCGGAGGTCATTCGAGGGATGGCAAAAACACTTTTTTCTCCCCTTCTCTCCTCCGCACCCCACTCATCCCTCCCCTCACCAATCTTCCACTTTCCTTCTTTCTTTGCTCCCGGCATCAAGATAGAGCACATCCAAATATTCTCCCTTCCGGTTTCAAGGTACATCATATTCTTCTGGCACTTTGCTTTGGTGTGTGGTTTGCATATGTTTCCATAGGTTATCCAAAAAATGTCTTTCTGCCTCTTAACACCCTCTTACACATTTTTCTACAAAACCGAGTTTATCGATCATCCCCCAACATGAAAACACAGACAATACGTCTTGTCAATAGACCAATTTTTTTGTGATAATCGTCTAAAAAACTGCCGACCGGTTCAGGGAGTACTACTTACTGGCCAAAGATGTCTCATCTCACCCAAACCTTCTGATTTGACCCACACCTGTTTTCCTTTCAACCACTTTCCTTTAATAACCAGTTGCCTAAATTATGCATGCACTAACACAAACACACACACAGACACAAGCATGCCCATCCACGCATGCACACACATTTGCTCGACTCATTAATAATTAGAGCTTTGAGAGCAGCTGTTTATATTAGATACATAAATCTTGGTAGGATCCTCGCGAACAAATCACGCATGTAAATCAAACGAGACACAACGGTCGCAACCCTTTGCTATGCTGACAAACGGTTACATAAGGCTCTAATGTTATTTTGCAGTTTACCTCCCCTTAGGAAGATTTAACAAATGATTAATGTTCGAGTGCTACATAAGACATACGGCTTATTTAACGGAATGAGTACTTACGATGCGGTCTGGTGGTGGGGTACTCCGAATAAAACATTTGATTTGTCCTTTTTCACCGTGCAAGGCTTGTTGAGTCTGAGTGCTGGATATGGTTGGTGGCCCTGTGTATTTTCATCATAAACAAACAAAAATATATATTTTTAGCTTGATTATGCACAATAACAAATGACTCTGTTTCATTTTGTGCAGCAACTTGACCAAATACAAGAGTCAATTCAAAACACAATTTTCTCTTCAGGTGCATGTGTCCCAACTTTTCATTTCTGTTCCAACCAACTTCTCGTCAGACTGTGATTGATGAAGCGTTTTGAGAGTCCATGGAAACGATGTATTGCGGTGTCTCGTCCCATTGCATTATCTACCCAAGGACATGCAGGGCCTGACTGAAGGGCATGAGACCTCATTGTGGATCTATGTCTCCTTTTTTCCCCTGATGTATGGTTTATTTGAGTTCTCCCAACGATGTCGGGCAGCTGTGATGTTGTACTTCACGCTGTAATCGGGACAACCCAGACATAAGAAGAAATACACTGTCTGTAAGTAAGGAATCTGCTTAACATAAGAAGAAATATTACATTTTGCAGGGCGATATATATATATGTGTGTGTCTAACGGAGTTGTGCGCTTAGATTATTAAATTATGAAGGAAGTGACGCAACGGCGCACAGTGTGGCACTATGCCCCGCCCATAGTTTCCAGAACAATCTCGAGGAGATTCAAGTTAATCACAAGACGAAACCCATGCGACTTCACCCATCCCTTCTGCCATACTGTGTTGCAGGTAATAATTGTTTCATTTCGTTTTTATTGAACAATATTTAGTTTATTGTGTCGTGTTTCATTTGCCCGTGAGTGTCCGTGGCGGGTTGAACTGCGCGCCAGCCATTACAAGCGCACCGCGTGTTCTGCCGAGTCTCCGCCCATGATGCGTTCAGGGACGTCTTGTAAATAACAGTGAACTTGTGTTGTATTCGCGTTTTCTGTAAATAACCACTATACGATCACACGTTGTTAATTCTGTTTTGTTATCTACAATGTTTTGCATTTGAGAACAATCTCGAGGAGATTCAGGTTAATCACAAGACGAAACCCATGCGACTTCACCCATCCCTTCTGCCATACTGTGTTGCAGAAATAAAAGAAATAAAAAGACACATCCATGCGTCTCGTCTTCATTAATACGGCAGCATCATGGAGATGAAGACAGTCACTGTTGTGACACCCGTCACACACACACACACACACACACACACACACACACACACATATATATATATATATATATATATATATATATATATATATATATATATATATATATATATATATATATATATATATATATATATATACAGTAAAGTCTCGTTATATCGATATCGGATATATCGATAGTCCCGGTTATATCGATACTATTTATATGCACGCAAGGAGAAAATTACATGCAAACAGGGTCAGATATATCGATAGTCCCGGTTATATCGATATTTTTCGGACTCCGTTGCATATCGATATAACGAGACTTTACTGTATATATATATATATATATATATATATATATATATATATATATATAGATATATATATATATATATATATATATATATATATATATATATATATATATATATATATATATATATATATATATATATATATATATATATATATATATATGAAGAGAGAGAGATCACATGGGTTTTCTCCGGGTCCTCCGGTTTCCCCCCACACTCCAAAAACATGCATGGCAGGCAGATTGACAACTCCAAATTGTCCCTTGGTGTGAGTGTGAGAGTGACTATTGTTCGTCTTTGTGTGCCCTGTGATTGGCTGGCAACCAATTCAGGGTGTCCCCCGCCTCGTGCCCGAAGACAGCTGAGATAGGCTCAAGCTCCCCCCGCAACCCTGCTGAGGAATAAGCGGGACGGAAAATGGATGGATGGATGTATAGAGAGAGAGAGAGAGAGAGAGAGAGAGAGAGAGAGAGAGAGAGAGAGAGAGAGAGAGAGAGAGAGAGAGAGAGAGAGAGAGAGAGGGAGAGAGAGAGAGAGAGAGAGAGAGTATATAAGAGTATATGTATTTTTCAGCAAATCATACACAGACTTAGCTTCAAATTTGGTCAGTGGCTCGATGACAATGTGTTTTAGTTTAACATAGCTGAGAGGGTATATACTGGTTTATATTTTGAATTCATCTATGAATGGATCTCACAGTTTTGATTGACAAGAGCCGTTTTGCTTCAGGGGCTGTTCACACCATGGTGACCACACTGGGGAAATATGTCACTGTCACAGTCAGTTCATCCCCCGGTTCGTTTTCTTTTTCATTCTGCGCAGTGCAAGAAAAAAGTTATAGATGTTTTGTTTTTGAAATTTATTCATTTTAGATGGACAGCTTTGATTTTATAAAATCTTTTTTAGAACTTTTTTTAGGCTAATTTGTGTGAATTCAAACATGTCAATCATGTCGCCCAGACCCATTTTACACCTCTCTGAGTAAAGTGCTTTGGCTTTTTATTCAATTCCGTCGCAAAAATAGTTAAATTCACATGATGTCTGACCCCCGCATCGTTCCGTCCTTCAGGGACAATACAACAGCAATTTTTCCACCAGTCACTCATTTGCTTTTAATGACCAATTGCCGTCACAAATGTGCAACCATTTTCTTGTACATGAAACACGCGTTATTTCTCAGAGTGCAGGGTGTAACCAGGTCATGATCAATCAGTTGCAGGCTGCAAAAGGGCATGTGATCTCAGCAAAATAAAATGATCTATTCTTTGGATCCGTCTTGCAAATGAGGAGATTGTTCAAGTTGAAATCTTGTGTGCATGCTGAAGTCCCCCATCCCCCAAAAAACAAACAAAAGAAAACAAAACAAAAGACGGTGATCATGGTGGTGCTTGGCATCCATTATCTCAGCAGGGGAGGTCATCAAAGCATTGGGTGCAATTTGTCACTCATTGGTGGAGGCATTGACAGTGGAGTGGACATTCCAATCTGATTACGCAACCATTGTGCGGGTGTCAAAAGTCGTCAGCACTTACATTTCCCTCTGAATAAAAGCAATTTATTAAAAAATAAAATACAATTGAGACTGCTTTTTGAGTTGTCTGGTGAAATAAGATGACACAAAGCAGTTATAGAAGCAGAACAATGTCTGAAACTTGTCCACCTGTAGTTACGTTCTATTTTGAAGGAGGGACGGGAGAATCTTTTGTTAGAGGATGCTGTCAGTGCAGAGCTGACAACCTTTCTTTTGTCCTAAAATAGTGATGTTTATTATGTGATAAGTGATGATGAACATTTGCTTCAGTTCCTCTGGGTCGATGCTTATTTAGTATTCTTTCAATCTCAAAATGCATTTCAACATAATGTACTTTGTTGGATATGAATAATCACATGCGTGGATATGTTCGCCCCTGCATCATGTCACCTCATTTGAGGTGCTGAGGAGCAAATTCTTTGTGAGTGTATGAGAAGAGTAAGCAATACGTATCCATTAGTGACTTTAACGCAAAGTGCCTCCCCTGCTAGCTGTTTGATTATAATTAAATTACAGTCTTCCCCGGGGAAAATCCGCAATCCTTGTGTCGATGCGCTCCGCCACCGTGGGAGTCGGAAACACAGAGTGCCGCAGCGGAGCGAGCAAGGCAGAATGACACATGCAATTTAAATGAAGTCGTGAAAGGGCTTGGGGGATTGCTACGGGAAAAACAAACAATCAAGACATTTGAATGTGACACCCTTGACTCTGTTTGCTGTCGTGGTACCATCACTCTGTTATGTTCTTGGAGCTTTGCAAATAGATGGTACCACGTTCGTGGTGCATGAAAATGATAGCATGAGGAGAAGAATTCAGATTTGTTTGTTTGTTTTTTTCTCCTCATCACTCTTTGCTCCCCTAAATGACGCGGCCATTTTGTGTTGAATACGTTTGCTTATTTTGTGAGCTCGCTTGAGAATTAATATGGAGTTGAATATTAATAATACGTGTCCCATTACAACGACAGTATTTTACTTTTATGCATGTCACGTGAAAAAAAAAAAAAAAAAAAAATGTTTTTTGCCATTGACGTTTTTGTTATTGAAGGAGATACCACAGTCGGTTTACAGCCTTTATCGACAGTGGCAACAATGTGGCAACTCAAAAGCTTCTGCATGTACTGTACATAAGCACAATGTTGAGGCTTTGACGTGTCGGACAATCAGATTCACCTCTGGCGCAAACGAAAAACAATGCATTGAAATGCCTCATGTGCCTTGGAAAATGAATGTTAATTATTCAAAAGGGCAAAAAAACATGGGAGGGGTTGAATGAAAAATTCAGGCAAGGTGGAGGTAAACACAGCAGAGCTCAGAAGAAAAATAGGAGAACACTTTGGAATCTCGCTCGAGCACATGTTGCAAAGAAAACGTCAAAATAATCTGCAGCTCGTTGTGTTGTTCCCGAGGACACTTGGAGTAGCGCTCCATTGTAATCCTAATTAAAACAATCCATCTGCTTTCTCTCTCTTCTCATCGTGCATTCTGTTTATTTATTGAGGCTATCAAAGGAAGGCCGCTAGTAGATTTCAATCAAGTGAAAACAACAGAATTAGTCATGACGCCTCTTCTTGCCTTCAGTTCCAACTGCATTCAAGGCGGTTCATATAAAGTCCCGGTTTTGATCCGATGCTACGGGGGGAATGCTATTTGCCCATTCCTTCAGATATGCAAAGCTAACGTCTGGATTATGAAAAAGAAAATCCTCACACACCCCATTTTCTTCTTGATGTATTTTCATCCACTGAATCAGCGCAGAGTTGCTTTCAGGCAAACTCTTTTGTTAGCTCTCAAATTGTACAATGCCTCATTGTCAGTGTTAAGTACACACCATGCTGCATGCCTCTAAAAAGAAACAACCTTGGTTTTTTTCGGCGGCTTAATTTGCCACCAGTTTGTTGATTATCCCGGAATGTTGCGCTGGAGCATCTTGACAAATAAGAGAAACCCATGAGTCAGCGTCGTGAATGATGCTTCCCAGAATGTCAAGTAGTACTAATGCACTGAGGAGGAAGATCAGAGAGGGGAAGAAGGCCTACAGGATGAAAATGGAGGAGCAGCTGCAAGCCAGCAATGTCGCTGGTGTCTGGAAGGGCCTGAAAAACATCTCAGGCCACAAAAGCCCAGTGACATTGAACAAAAAAGACAAGGACTGGGCAGATGAACTCAACCGCTTTTTCAATCGGTTTGACAAGACGCCAGCCGCCCCCGGCCCACCGTCAACTTCAACTTCACCTGTTGCTGCACCTGCACCAACTCTCACTGTGACCTTACCCTCCCTGCCCCCTCTCACGACCAGCTTTCCACAACCAACATCTGCCCTCCCAACCGTTGCCACACCCTCAGCCGCCACTCTGCCTCCTGGTTCCTGCCTGTCTGTCACAACTGCGCAGGTGAGGAACCAACTGAGGAGGATGCAGGTGAGGAAGGCAGCAGGTCCGGATGATATCAGTTCCCGACTCCTCAAGACCTGCTCCGACCAGCTGTGTGTCATTGTCCAGCACTTGTTCAACCTGAGCCTGAAGCTGGGCAGAGTTCCACAGCTGTGGAAAACGTCATGCCTGGTCCCAGTGCCCAAGATTGCCAACCCCAAAGAGCTCAACAGCTACAGACCGGTGGCGCTGACGTCTCACCTGATGAAGACGCTGGAGAGACTTGTCCTCGCCCACCTGCGACCGCTGGCAAGCTCATCGCTGGACCCGCTACAGTTTGCCTACCAGCCCAGCATCGGTGTGGAGGATGCCATCATCTACCTCCTCCATACGGCGTTGCTGAAACTGGAGAATGCTGGGAGCACGGTGAGGATCACATTCTTCGATTTCTCCAGTGCCTTCAACACCATCCAGCCAAGACTACTGGGGGACAAGCTGAGGCATGCCGGAGTCGACCATCACCTCACATCCTGGATTACAGATTACCTCACAAACAGGCTACAGTACGTGAGAGTAAAGAACTGTGAGTCGGGCAGGCTTCTCTGCAGCACCGGCGCGCCGCAGGGAACAGTCCTGGCTCCATTCCTCTTCACCCTCTACACCTCGGACTTCAATTACAACACCCCAACCTGCCACCTTCAGAAGTTCTCTGACGACTCAGCTATTGTCGGCCTCATTACAGAGGGAGACGATAGGGAGTACAGGGGACTGACAAAGGACTTTGTGGACTGGTGCCAGCAGAATCACCTCCAGATCAACACCGGGAAAACCAAGTAGCTGGTGGTGGACTTCTGCAGGAAACAATCCTCACCTGCACCATTGAACATCCAGGGTTCGGACATTGAGAGGGTGACCTCCTACAAGTACCTGGGTGTTACTCTCAACAATAAACTGGACTGGACAACAAACACGGATGCCCTAATCAAAAAGGGACAGAGTCGCCTCTTCCTACTCAGGAAACTGAGGTCTTTTGGAGTTCAGGGGTCACTCCTAAAGACTTTCTATGACTCTGTGGTGGCATCAGCCATCCACTATGGCATTGTCTGCTGGTCAGGCAGCATCACCACCCGGGACAGAAAAAGACTGGAGCGCTTTGTCAAGCGGGCCAGTTCTGTCGTGGGCTGCTCGCTGGACTCTCTAGAGGAGGTGGGCAACAGACGGACGCTAGCTAAACTAAAAGCTATGACGGACAGCCCCTCCCACCCCCTCCTGCCCATCCTGACAGCTCTGGGTAGCTCCTTTAGCCAGAGACTATTACACCCGCGCTGCAAGAAGGAGAGGTACCGCCGCTCGTTCCTACCGACTGCTGTCAGGCTTCACAATTCCCAATGATCACATGTGAAAAAAAAAAAAAAAAAAAAACTGGACACTTGTAAATATGGGTTGTTGCAATATATCTAAATGCATTTCTTGATTCTGCACAGTACAGTACATGTACAGTCTTGTTTATAGAACGGTTTTTGCACATCTACATTTGCACAGTATACAGTTGACATTTTTATTTTGCTATGCTTAGAATATCTTGTTTTCTATCCTTTCACTCCCACCCCAACCCCATCCCTCTTCAATTGCTGCTGTGGACTGAAAATTTCCCCATTGCGGGACGAATAAAGGTATTCTGATTCTGATTCTGATTCTGATAATGTCATTAAAAGTCATTTGTTTGAGTGTTGCCAGGTCTCTCACCAAGGCCAATAATCATGAGTTTTAGTCAGTATATAAAAAAAAGAATTAATGAAAGAATAAATAAATAAATAAATAAATAAATAAATAAATAAATAAATGTACAATAGGCTCATGTGACTCATGTGGATCCTCTTTGAAATTGCAATTGTCTCCATTATTCCTTAATCACCTGATTATTAATTGCAATAATTGCAATTATGATTTTTCCTTTGTCTATTTTTTTTCTTCTACGGATGGAGCCTGGTGATGCTGGACAGAATAACGCAAACAGTCATATTGAAGTCAAAAGACTGTTTGGCAGACGACTACTTAGTAAATTAAATTTACTGAATAGTCACCATCAAACAGTTGCTTTTCGGCGTCAAATTGACACATTTATTAACGTTGGGATTCACATGCGGATTCAAAAACTTTACACTGTCCTTTTTCTTTAGAACGACGTGTCGTAATACTATACACATCTTACCATTTACGGTGAGAGCTACTTCTTTCTCCCCTGCGCCAACTCTTGGCACTACAGCACGACAAACGTACTTCCCAGCATCTTCCTGCCGCACCGATTTCAGTGTTAGAAGGTTCTCATTGCTCAGGACCTGTGAGAGGTGTGAGGAAAAAAAAAACAAGAAAAAGTTATCAAAACACACGATACGCTTCCAAATATGAATTACAAATAAAGGAAAATGACAGTAGGCGGGGAGGCACTGCAGCATGTGGGTGACTAGAAACAATGACGGGTATCTCTTCTCAATTATTAAAATCCAATTTGGGTTCTATGCTCAGTGGAATAACGTTGTTCGTGCTCCTTCCATGGTGACAGATGAATGTGTTGGAATGTGGCGATCAAATTTATAAATAGCACGTTAAATAAAGTCCCTAATGAGTTTGACGAATGATCTGAAGTTCGTATGTGAAAGAATGTTGATATAAACAATTAAATATATACAATTTCTTATAGATCTGGATCTCGAAGACTGCTGGAGTTGTATGATTTAGATTTGACAAGATTGTTTGGAAAATGTCATGTGGCTTCACATAGGAGCAAATTCTGCATGCGTCACACTTTACTCCGAACACATTCTAATGTCTCAGCGTATTATTGGCTAAACATCGTACCACCACAAACCCGTAAAGGAAAGGATAGGGGCTACTTTTGGGTCGAGAAGCAGGAAGAGGTTTATATTTAGAATTTATATACAGTGTATATCTTTTTTTGTTTAAAGGTGTCCAAGAGGTGTCCTCTTTCCAAATGAATAATGTGCCATCATTCATTTATGTTTTCTTGACGGTTCTGAAATAGTGCTCAAATGTAATTTTATGATGTCAACACTTTCAAAAACGTTTTTTGTTTGTATCCATTTAATCTATTACATTCATACGTCCATCATTTTTTATGGAGAGAACGAACAGACACAATACAATTAAATATTTCCAAGCATTCCATAAAAGTTTGTGCTTGACTTGGAAATAATAACACTCACCACTCCAGAACCCCTTTTCATCCACACAATGGTAAGAGAGGGATTTCCTGTCCAGGCACAGTTGAAAACAGCATCCGACCCAAGGTCAACCTGCAAGGACTGAGGCTCTGCTGCCATGCGAGGTCCGACTGTTTAAACAAACACCATGTACAGTGTGAACGGGCAGACTGAGAAACAAAATGTTTAATTGACCGAAAGGCACTTTTTTTTCAAGGTAAGACTCACAATAGACATCGACGTGACGGCTAACGTTGGTGCTGCCTAGTTGGTTTGTGACTGCGCAGGAAACCGGCTCTGTGAAGAAGGAGTGGTCCACAATCACCTCATATGTATCGCCGGAGGCCTCCTTCATTATATTTCCGCCTTTGGCCCACCTAGTAAAAATGTCGAGGGATGGGGAATTGAGCAAAGAAAAAGTGAGAAAAGGCATTAAATCCCTCTTCAAGTGAATATTTTTCTTTCTTTGTGTGACTACGGGAAGGCTTTTACATACTGAGCGCGCTACAACGAAGTCCTTGACTGATCGGAGCTAACATATTTTTTTTTTCTGTGTAAACCAGGCAGTAATTCTTTCAGGAAAAAAAAGAAAATAGCTGTAAAGATTGATTACTGTAGCACGTGAGAGAAATTTTGATGGTTGACCGCCATAAAGGAAGAATAGAAACGATGCGTTAAATAAGCTGTAGATGTTTTGGATATACAGTAAAGTCTCGTTATATCGATATCGGATATATCGATAGTCCCGGTTATATCGATACTATTTCTATGCACGCACGGAGAAAATTACATGCAAACAGGGTCGGATATATCGATAGTCCCGATTGTATCGATATTTTTTCGGACTCCCTTGAATATCGATATAACGAGACTTTACTGTATATAATTCAGATTATTTTGACCAATTTGTCACGTATATTATTTTTTTATCTCAATATGAATGGTATAATATGCATGCATACCTTTCCACATTGGTATTATAAAATAAATAACAAGGTCGCATTGAAGGAAAGAAAATACGGAATTGCGCATCTGTAGTGCAATGGTTACCATAGAAGCTTCAAACACACATTACAACAATAGTGGAAGTGACAAAGACAACAATGGTAGAATATATATTGTCAAGTCATCCATGATGAACGTTAACGGCAAGGGACGTACAAGCACAAGAAAACGTCCATGTACACATCACAATTCAATTTCCATTCAATAACAGTTTGCTCAATACAAAAAAAAAAAAGAATGGGACAGGTGTCTTGTATTCGTCGCCTGACACGATACTCCCAATACTGAGCTTCAGGAGCTTCACAGGAGAGGGAACGCTTTAGTTCTCTGCGACTAAAGTGGGGCCATGCTTGACTGAAATGCTGCCGTTTATATGAGAGAAGAAAAAAGATTGTCTTATTCAATCACTAACTAAAATGCACCTCAATAGTAATGGAACCTCACTCGATTTTTGTTCGTAGGCACATCCATTCAGCCATGTCTGTTTTCTATCCATTTTGTGTTCAATTTTATCCTCACAAGGTTCGCTGGAACCGTTCCCAGCCATCTTCGGGTCGTAGGCAGGGGACACGCAGAACCGGTTGCCAGCCATTCGTAGGACAAATCGAGACAGACAACAGGTTATGCTCACACTCACACCGATGGACAATTTAGAGTCTTCAATCAGCCTGCCGTGCATGTTTTTGGAATGTAGCAGGAAACCTGAGTACCCGAAGAAAACCCACACGGGCTCAGGGAGAACATGTAAACTCCTCACAGGGATCAAACCCACCACCTCTGCACTGTGAGGACCTTGCACTAACCACTGTATCACTGGACCATGTTCTGTTTAAAAAATAATAATAATAATAATAATAATAATAATAATAATAATAATAATAATAATAATAATAATAATAATAATAATAATAATGTTACAAAATACTTTTTGGGATAAAGTTTACAGAGTACAATATAATGTATCGCCAACGTGTAATAAATACAGATGATGTTTGGATTTGGATTTGCCTTTATTAGTATTAGTATTAGTATTAGTATTAGTATTAGTATTAGTATTAGTATTAGTATTAGTATTAGTATTAGTATTAGTATTAGTATCACTCGCTCAACATATATATATTGAGCGAGTGACTATGATATTGAGCGGGTAACTCAGTCAGTGCATACTAATACTAATACTAATACTAATACTAATACTAATACTAATACTAATACTAATAAAGGCAAATCCAAATCCAAACATTGAGAAAAATACCAAAAACTACATCATCAATGGTCATTTCAACAAAAGTGCCTCACAAATGTATATTTTAAAACAGCAAATGCTTTCACCGAATGACACACACAATCAAAACATATATATATATATATATATATATATATATATATATATATATATATATATATAGTGACTATGATATTGAGCGGGTAACTCAGTCAGTGTATTCATTCAGATTTGTTTTATTTCAGACAGGACACAAGAATAAAGTAATGAAGTATCCGTATGAAGTAGGTGCTCCTCTTCGTGAAAAATAAAGAACATAAAATAAACGAAACCCCAAAAATCTTTGAATGGACAGTACCAAAAAACAATTGTAAGCATTTTTACTTGTAACGAGGGAAAGTCCGATCCCAATGAGGTCAATCAAAATCATTTCAACAGACAACCATTCAGAATCCGAACCATCCTAGATCATCCGCAGAGTGGCATGCAAATAAGGAGCTTTGTTGACGCATTGGTGCCGAGTTCCAGGCAGCAGACATGGGACCTAATTTTCTTTGTTTTGCCACTCGGCAATCTCGAGTGGATTCTTGTTTATTTATGAAGAAAAAAAATCGGGTTTCATCATCAAAGGTTGCAAACTGGATTGCATCCCAGCTGGCTCTTCTACCTATATGA
Source organism: Hippocampus bargibanti (assembly GCF_051943395.1). NCBI lineage: Eukaryota > Metazoa > Chordata > Actinopteri > Syngnathiformes > Syngnathidae > Hippocampus > Hippocampus bargibanti. Next base: position 8,111,388 of record NC_142747.1, on the reverse strand, counting down.
TTGCAATGAACACACTCCCAACAAGCCTTTCTCCAATCATGTGTCTTTTAATACATCTATTTTAGAATTTTCTACTTGCACGCCCTCGGGTTTGATTAACATGATTAACAAAGGAGATTTCCCCACTGTGTGACAAATAAAGGTTTTCTGTATCTTATTTTCTATATGCGATGATCCCACGTCAACCATTCATTTGGAAGAAGAACCGATCGAGTCGTTCATGACGGAGCTTGGAACCAAAGGCTTCAATGTCTCTTTCTTTGTTTGTTCGTTTCTTTCTTTGTTTCTTTCTTTGTTTCTTTCTTTCTTTCTTTCTTTCTTTCTTTCTTTCTTTCTTTCTTTCTTTCTTTCTTTCTTTCTTTCTTTCTTTCTTTCTTTATTTATTTATTTATTTATTTATTTATTTATTTATTTATTTATTTATATTTTGCCTCAGCAATGCAGATGATACATTTTGGCCAGCTAAAGGAGGGTCAACCTTTTTCTTTTGAAAGCTCTTAGGTACTGGTTAATGCGAATGATGACCACTTTAATACACATTACTAGAATAATACATTTGTTCAAATTACTTTCAAATTAAAATATAATTAAATTTTAATTAGCCAATCTTCAAACCGTGGACTAAAAACAGATTTTGATGTAATTTAGTTTACACGTGGACTCATGAAAACAAAAGAAACATATTTTATTGTTTTTCCTTTATTTTTTCCAGTTTTTTTTCATGTTATAAACAAATATCCACTCTCGAGGACTTGCACACTGCAAGAATCCAAACTCGGGCGCGGAAAATACTACTGGACCGTCCGCACCCTGCCCACCACCTTTTCCAGCTACTCCCCTCAGGCAGGCGCTACCGATCCATGCGCACCAAATCCAGCAGACATTTAAACAGCCTGCCGTGCATGTTTTTGGAATGTAGCAGGAAACCTGAGTACCCGAAGAAAACCCACACGGGCTCAGGGAGAACATGTAAACTCCTCACAGGGATCAAACCCACCACCTCTGCACTGTGAGGACCTTGCACTAACCACTGTATCACTGGACCATGTTCTGTTTAAAAATAAATAAATAATAATAATAATAATAATAATAATAATAATAATAATAATAATGTTACAAAATACTTTTTGGGATAAAGTTTACAGAGTACAATATAATGTATCGCCAACGTGTAATAAATACAGATTGTCACGGTTTGCGAGGTGGTGATGGCGGGTTCGGATCCCAAAAAGCAGGCAGGAGGGAGCAGGAGGTTGTTTGACAAATTGTATTAAAATAAAGTCAGCAGGAACAAAATGTAAAACATCAAAATGATCTGAATGGAAAAAATACAAAGTAGCAAAAGAAAACCAAGTGTAAAAGTCCGCCAAGGTTAAACAAACACGTACACGATGCATGCTGCAACCAAGCAGCAAACAAACAATGAATCGGCACCGGATGATCGTGCCAGGTGTCTTTTTAAGTGTCATTGATTATAACGACCAGCACCTGCGAGGCTGCCGGCAGGGCTGACGTCGCTACCCGCTGGTCGCCAATTTGATCGGGACGACCAGCACCTGTGCAGGTGCAGGCGGGGCCGACAGCGCCCCCCGTTGGTCGCCAACCAGATCATGACAGTACCCCCCCTTCAAGGGGCTGCTTCCAGAAGTCCCAACAGTCTCCCAAAAGGTCCACTCGCCAGGGAACGGTCGGTGGAGAGGGCAACCGCTGCCTCTCCAGCATACGACGGGCGGCGGCCTGATGGGAACGGGACTCGGCCTGGGGTGGACGAAGACGCGGCACGGATCGCCGTGGGCGTGAGCGCGATCCCTCTCGCACGTTCACGCGACGGCGCATGGCTCTGCGTGGACGTCGACTGCCAGGCGCAGAATGGCACCCCGTACGGCCGTATGGGACCAGGTCTCGGCCGGACGCCGACGTGGGCGTGAACTGCCCGGCTCCGGGGTAACGAGACGGGTCCAGAGCCGCTCCGGGATCCAGCGGTGAGTGGGGTCTCGGACTGACGTTGACGCGGACGTTGCACGGCTCGTCGTGGATGAGACTCAATTCGTCATGCACGACGACAGCGTGGCTGGACGTGGGCGTGCAATGCCAGTCACCCAGTTTCACCCTGGACGGCCACCTGGAAGGAGGTCTCGGCCGGACGTTTACGTGGACGTTGCGGCTCGTCGAGTGACGCGATTCAAACGCGACGAGGCTTTCGCTAACGTGGACGTAGCATTGCCAGGCACAGGGTGGAAATGAGACGGGTCCGATGTACCTGCGGGATCCGATGGTTGGCCGATTCATTCTGTCACGGTTTGCGAGGTGGTGATGGCGGGTTCGGATCCCAAAAAGCAGGCAGGAGGGAGCAGGAGGTTGTTTGACAAATTGTATTAAAATAAAGTCAGCAGGAACAAAATGTAAAACATCAAAATGATCTGAATGGAAAAAATACAAAGTAGCAAAAGAAAACCAAGTGTAAAAGTCCGCCAAGGTTAAACAAACACGTACACGATGCATGCTGCAACCAAGCAGCAAACAAACAATGAATCGGCACCGGATGATCGTGCCAGGTGTCTTTTTAAGTGTCATTGATTATAACGACCAGCACCTGCGAGGCTGCCGGCAGGGCTGACGTCGCTACCCGCTGGTCGCCAATTTGATCGGGACGACCAGCACCTGTGCAGGTGCAGGCGGGGCCGACAGCGCCCCCCGTTGGTCGCCAACCAGATCATGACACAGATGGGACTTTGCAAAGAAATGTGCCAATGGCAGACATAGCAACGATTCAATAAAATGTCCGCCATCATAACAAGAAATGACTTACTTTGCATTCCTACATGGGTATCATCTTGAGTCATTTTTATGACAACAATGATAAGGACAATGCTCATGAAATAATTACATGCCAGACAATAATGGGAGCAATATGGATGATCATGGGTGATGATGGGATAATTGGTGATGACAGCAAGTGTTATCGATCTCGCCACAAATTACTCTGAGTAGGAAGTTTGGGAATGATTGTATGTGTCATTCGGTGAAAGCATTTGCTGTTTTAAAATATACATTTGTGAGGCACTTTTGTTGAAATGACCATTGATGATGTAGTTTTTGGTATTTTTCTCTTTTCATCTCTTTTCTCTTCATTATTTTGGTATGTTTGGATTTGGATTTGCCTTTATTAGTATTAGTATTAGTATTAGTATTAGTATTAGTATTAGTATTAGTATTAGTATTAGTATTAGTATTAGTATTAGTATTAGTATTAGTATTAGTATTAGTATTAGTATCACTCGCTCAACATATATATATTGAGCGAGTGACTATGATATTGAGCGGGTAACTCAGTCAGTGCATACTAATACTAATACTAATACTAATACTAATACTAATACTAATACTAATACTAATACTAATACTAATACTAATAAAGGCAAATCCAAATCCAAACATTGAGAAAAATACCAAAAACTACATCATCAATGGTCATTTCAACAAAAGTGCCTCACAAATGTATATTTTAAAACAGCAAATGCTTTCACCGAATGACACACACAATCAAAACATATATATAGTGACTATGATATTGAGCGGGTAACTCAGTCAGTGTATTCATTCAGATTTGTTTTATTTCTTGCAACAGACAGGACACAAGAATAAAGTAATGAAGTATCCGTATGAAGTAGGTGCTCCTCTTCGTGAAAAATAAAGAACATAAAATATACGAAACCCCAAAAATCTTTGAATGGACAGTACCAAAAAACAATTGTAAGCATTTTTACTTGTAACGAGGGAAAGTCCGATCCCAATGAGGTCAATCAAAATCATTTCAACAGACAACCCTTCAGAATCCGAACCATCCTAGATCATCCGCAGAGTGGCATGCAAATAAGGAGCTTTGTTGACGCATTGGTGCCGAGTTCCAGGCAGCAGACATGGGACCTAATTTTCTTTGTTTTGCCACTCGGCAATCTCGAGTGGATTCTTGTTTATTTATGAAGAAAAAAAATCGGGTTTCATCATCAAAGGTTGCAAACTGGATTGCATCCCAGCTGGCTCTTCTACCTATATGATTGCAATGAACACACTCCCAACAAGCCTTTCTCCAATCATGTGTCTTTTAATACATCTATTTTAGAATTTTCTACTTGCACGCCCTCGGGTTTGATTAACATGATTAACAAAGGAGATTTCCCCACTGTGTGACAAATAAAGGTTTTCTGTATCTTATTTTCTATATGCGATGATCCCACGTCAACCATTCATTTGGAAGAAGAACCGATCGAGTCGTTCATGACGGAGCTTGGAACCAAAGGCTTCAATGTCTCTTTCTTTGTTTGTTTGTTTCTTTCTTTCTTTCTTTCTTTCTTTCTTTCTTTCTTTCTTTCTTTCTTTCTTTCTTTCTTTCTTTCTTTCTTTCTTTCTTTCTTTCTTTCTTTCTTTCTTTATTTATTTATTTATTTATTTATTTATTTATTTATTTATTTATTTATATTTTGCCTCAGCAATGCAGATGATACATTTTGGCCAGCTAAAGGAGGGTCAACCTTTTTCTTTTGAAAGCTCTTAGGTACTGGTTAATGCGAATGATGACCACTTTAATACACATTACTAGAATAATACATTTGTTCAAATTACTTTCAAATTAAAATATAATTAAATTTTAATTAGCCAATCTTCAAACCGTGGACTAAAAACAGATTTTGATGTAATTTAGTTTACACGTGGACTCATGAAAACAAAAGAAACATATTTTATTGTTTTTCCTTTATTTTTTCCAGTTTTTTTTCATGTTATAAACAAATACCCACTCTCGAGGACTTGCACACTGCAAGAATCCAAACTCGGGCGCGGAAAATACTACTGGACCGTCCGCACCCTGCCCACCACCTTTTCCAGCTACTCCCCTCAGGCAGGCGCTACCGATCCATGCGCACCAAATCCAGCAGACATTTAAACAGCTTCTTCCCCCAAGCCATTAACTCTTTGAACTCTTTCAACAGTAGCCAAAATGGAACTGTATAGTGCCACTTAGTAGTTTTTTTACTAGTGCAGCGTGTTCTACCGGAAACAAATTCCTTGTGTGTTCTACATACTTGGCAATAAAGATGATTCTGATTCTGATTCTGATTCTGATACATACGTTTTATAAATATGTTAAATCTTTCTGCTGTGATTCACATTTTCATTGCTGTTAGCATTTAGAGGAAAACAAATATTCAATAGATTTTTTTTCAGATTTATGTGACACTGATCATGCAAGTAATAACATTTCCATAACAATTAGGAAATAGATGCCAATAAGCAATATTTTATTTCTATAAAAGCCTACCAGTGTTCACACTTTGATCAACGATCACGACTCCTCTGAAGTCTTAATTGTCCCATCAATGATGAGTGATTTTTGAATAGGCCGGCAAGTTACTCATGAGGTCCTTTGGGGGTACCTATAGTGGCCAACAGGCACCATGTCGTTAACCCTCGATCTAATTCATTAACAGAGGTACTTCAACATGTAATGTTTGAAGTTTGATTCATGGTCAAACTCAAGCCGTGTTAGTCATAAAGAGCTGTCATGACTTTTGCCTTCCGTCGACAGTACCTTGGACCCTGGTTTCAAGTGTCTGGGAAAACTAAGCATAGCAAAGTGGCGCGGTGCACATGGCAATGGATGGTTCTCCCCGGGATGGCAAAGAGGCATTTCTTCTAAGAGCTAGCCTGTCCTTGTGTGTTTTATCTGATCTGGGGTAGACAGAGTGTATTAACACAGAGTAATAGCCCTCACACTGCTTGATCAGCTTCCTGTCCTCCTCTCGTGGTATTGCTCTCTGGAGGGGGAATTTGTGAAGGTTTCTTGCGAGTCAAAGACTTTCAGGTGTGCATTACCGTTCCCTGAAATCCCCGCTCTACCATACACATCCAAATGCCAATAGTTAATAGAATGGGGAAGCTCTCATATTAACTGCAGATAAATCTAAGTAGGTGACTCAGAAAGATATGGGGGAGAGTGTGGCTCTCACCTTGAAGAATCAAGGAATGCCAGGATTATTATTGAATGCCAGTGTCAGTGACAAAAAGACGGACGACAGCAACATCCAAGTACAAGGAGGTTGCATGAGGTAAAATCCACTATGCTGTGTTGAGGTCGTTGATCACAAAAACAATCGGCAGAGTGAAGGCTTATAAAAGGTCAAGGAAGTATGAGACTTCATTGATAAAAAAACTCCCATGTTTGAAACAGAATCTGAACTTTGAACATGGATCGCAGTTGTAGGCTCAACACTTCTTTGTCGAAATATATTTATTTGGAGTTTAACAATTGCAATGGGTCATATGTCCCCTAATTAAACAAAAATCAGCACCACTGTCTGCGAATAGTTAAGTCTTTCACTGGAGTACTTCTTTTATTTTTTTATGAGTTTATTTTTTATTTTTTAATGTATATGTATTCAAAGGTGTGTTTGCCATTATGGTAATGACAGAATACTCGAGAGCATAAGACCACGACGCCTAAAGTAAATAATAATAATAATAATAATAATAATAATAATAATAATAATAATAATATCACACCTGCCAGTTCATATAAGTTCTTGATATCAGGGTGGAGAATTGTGCCTCAAGCATTGATCCAGTTACATAACAGTAGAGATGAAATCTCTTTGCACCGCCGCCGCTATGCACCCAACACAATCAAATCATAACCCTATTTTCAACAATATAGCTGAAACAACCCCCCACACCAACCCTCATCTCCACTTTTCACTCTCTTTTTCGAATCCATCAAAAAAAAGGTAACATCTATTCTTTGCCATCTGTGAGTGTGTTGCAGATATATTTCATTTGTCAGTCAGTCCTTTACCACGATTCGTGGCCAACCCTATCCTTTTGCCATCAATTTCATTCAATTTATTTTCACCAAATTTCAACGCCTCCCTCCAAACACACACATGCACACAAGATTGCCCCTCACAAGATTATGAGACCACCATTAACGATGTTGGTATAGATAGGCCTATATTTCTGTACCCCGCTTTGATCAAATCCCAGGAGTTCGATGAATCAGTCTCAGGGGTTCGACACAGCGTCTGCCATAGAGGTGAAGGCAGAGCCGACTTAATGTGTACCGTATTTTATTTTTTTTTGTATTAGGCGCACCCCAATTAATGTTGTATTCGTAAACTTTTTCCAGATATAAGGCAATGAGGCGCAACTTCAATTAATGAAAAAATATGTGTATATAGGGTATATAAGCCATGACAAGGTTATTTTGGATAATGTCATATTTTCCGATGTATACAGTGCCCCAGAGTAGAAGGCGCACCCGCAATGAATAGTGTATTTAACTTTTTCAATATATTAGACGAAGAAAAAAATCAAAATATAATATATAAATTGAAAAAAATATTTCCAAATAGAAAGCACACCACTCTATATGACGCTACATAGAGGCAGGGGTTACACACGACTTCTCCTACAGGGGGAAATGGAGTCGGTGGCTACTGACAGTAGTTGCGAGACCTGTTGTGGCTCAATATTACTTCACATATAAGGCACATCTGTGTACAAACCGCATGATCATCTGTTGAAGGAAATTAAGGCTTTTGGGTGCGCCTTATACACATCACTTTTTTTATCGACAAAAACACACACAACAAAAATAATAAATGTATTTCTTAAAATATTTGTCTTATTTTAAGTGTTGTTTTTTCATTAACTTGTATAAAAAAGTGATAATGGCCTCACTTATAAAGCGTGACAGGTGGATTGGCCTTTGCAGAGCAGTGAAACCGCACAAGGTTTCCCTCAAGAACTGGCTGAGGCTCCACTGAGAGATTGACAAGAGGAAAATCTAAAAGAGAGCACAGACACAAACAAGAAACATGAAGTATACTGTAAGTGTCAGTGACATCTTGAACACATCCTGAAGGGAACTCAAAAGGTATGGTATGTCGTCTATTCTCAGGCTGCTTGTTTGTCACAATAAAGTCAGAAGATCTGACATTTATATTATGGCAAGGAAGAATCTGCTTAATATTAGATGGCAAGGAAGCATTCGGAGAAAAAGTCAAATGAAGCATAAAATAAAACTGTCACCAGAAATATTTATTTTGACCCCCAAGAGCATGTTTCTCATTCTAAATTGACAACATTGCAAAATTCATAGTACATTAAAAAAATCCAAAACATTTAGTCCATTACAGGATTGAAGTAATACTATTACGACATTATGATCATCATAATGCTTTTTTTAATTACATTCGTATTCAACATGTTGCTCCCCCCCCCCATAAAAATATGGTGAGGGGTAGCTGTGGTGATGGATGTTTCCTGAAGTCCACGATCATCTCAACTGTCTTGAGCGTGTTCAGCTCCAGGTTGTGACGGCTGCACCAGAGCTCCAGCTGCTCCACTTGTTGTCGGTACGCAGACTCGTCGCCGTCTTTGATGAGACCGATGACCGTGGTGTCGTCTGCGAACTTTATGAATTTGACAGCTGGGTGCGTTGAGGTGCAGTCTTTTGTGTAGAGAGAGAAGAGCAATGGAGAGAGGACGCATCCCTGCGGGGCTCCAGTGCTCGTGGTTCGTGTTGTGGATGATATATTTCCCAGTCTGACCTGTTGTGTCCGTCCTGTCAGGAAGCTGAGGGTCCACTGGCAGATCGTGGGGGACACACCAAGCTGGAGAAGTTTGGGGATGAGGAGTTCTGGGATGATGGTATTGAACGCAGAGCTGTAGTCCACAAACAGGATCCTTGCGTAGGTTCCTGTGTTGTCAAGGTGGTCGAGGATGTGATGCAGTCCAATGTTGACCGCATCCTCCACAGACCTGTTTGCCCGGTAGGCAAACTGAAGAGGATCTAGCAGAGATCCGGTGATGTTCTTTAGGTGGTTCAGCACGAGGCGTTCAAAGGACTTCATGACCACAGACGTCAGAGCGACAGGTCTATAGTCGTTCAATCCCGAGGGTGCTGGTTTCTTTGGAACTGGGACGATAGTAGACTGTTTGAAGCAGGATGGGACTTCACACTGCTCCAGGGATCTGTTGAAGATTTGTGTGAAGACCGGAGCCAGCTGGTCAGCGCAGACTCTCAGGCAGGAGGGGGACACTCTGTCAGGTCCTGCAGCTTTCTTGATCTTCTGCTGCTTGAAGAGCCGTCTAACGTCCAGTTCGTGGATCTGTAGGGCAGAGGGCGGAGATACGGTAGTTTCTGGTAATGGTGGGCAGACCGGGGAAATGGGGGTGTCCTTTTCAAATCGGCAAAAGTATGTATTTAACTCATCAGCCATACCATTGTTGTACACTGCTTGGGGGGAAGGTAAACGATAATTTGTTATTGCTTTCAGGCCATTCCACACCGATGCAGAGTCGTTAGCGGAGAACTGTTTGTTAAGCCTCTCCGCATAACGTTTCTTTGCGATGTTAATTTCCTTCGTCAGTCTGTTTCGGGCGAGTTTGTAAACTGCTCGATCACCGCTTTTAAATGCGGATTCTTTCTCTTTCCTAAGATGCCTGAGTTTGGGAGTGAACCATGGCTTGTTGTTGTTGAATGAGCGGAAGGACTTTGTTGGTACACACATGTCCTCACAGAAACTGATGTATGATGTTACAGTGTCTGTGTATTCATCCAATGTGCCCGTTGAAGTTTCAAAGACGCTCCAATCAGTGCAGTCTAAGCATTCTTGTAGCGATAACTTTGCTTCATCTGTCCATGTTTTAACTGTCTTGACTACCGGTTTTACACATTTGAGTTTCTGTTTGTATGTGGGAATTAAGTGGATTAAATAGTGGTCAGAAAGAAGGTGTAGCGCGGAGTCCGGGTGGCGGTCAAGCTTGTTTATTCGTCGGTTGTGATTGATGAGTCATTCTCAACGGAAGAGTGGCTCTATCCCTGCCCTTGCCCATGGCAAACTACGACCCGCGGGCCACATACGGCCCGTTAGGGTTTTTAATCCGGCCCGCTGAATTTGTACAAATTATAGTAAAAACAGTGTCTGAAAGTCATGACAAAAAGTTAGCGGACGACAGAAAAATGGGACAGGCAGCTTTATGGCTGGGCAGGCAACTTTTCAGAGTTGTCTGCCCAGCCATTTTTCACAACTTGAAACACAATACGACGAGTAATCGCAATAACAAAAATTTTCGCAAGTATAACATTTTTTTTTAATTACGGATGTACCTACCACAAATGCTACCTCGCTTAATTTACGGTAAATATCTCCCTCTGAAGATTTTGCTCCAGTTGTCGTTAGTCGTCATGGTACACAATGCAATGTTTGCATTGCGTTGTCTGCTACAAGCCACAAAGCGCCTCTCAAGTACACTTTACAGTCACGGTATGATGTAAGTTTACATTTTGTAGCGTCACAAATTTCGTTAGCTTGTTTTGAATCTTTCTTCTGGGCTGAGGTTCTGTGCATCTATTTTGGAAAATAATATGCAAACGCACGACCCCATCATGCTTGGGAAAGTCGGAAGCACGGAGCAGGCTACTGATTGGCTGCAAATTTCAACTGCAGGTAGCCTATGTCTGTGTACTTGGCAACGATACACGTGTACTGTTTGCGCATGAAGGCAAGAGCGGCCATGGCGAGTTTGGAGAGTGTGCGGTCAGGACAATCCATCCAAGATTTTGCAGAATTTAACACAAAAAGATATTGAGCTTGTGTATTTCGTTGTGTAATATGTTTTGAATGTTGGAAGTGATTCAATTTTTCAATAAATGTTGATTTCTTTAACTTTGCACCTTCGATTGAAACGTATTAAAAAAAACACAATCTTGATAAATCACAGTGCGTATGTTATTTTGATCTATTTCCATTTCTTCCTCCCAGTATCTGTGAAATAGTATGTAAATGACATATCTTGCATATTCCTTCAGCATACCTGTCAACCTCCACGGCTCCATCCCCTTACAAACTGTCGTATTTTCCCTTACAAAATACAAAATATTCGTACACCATATTTTTTTTCAAATGTGTTTATTTATGTAGTTTAGCATGTTATAGGGTACATGTTTCGTTATATCATTCTGTACATATTCTTAATAAATGATGACATTACAGGTGTTGCTTAATTACTACAGTGTTCTCTATTGTATGCTTTTGTATGATCAATATGTTTTTCCAGACCTCTTTGTATCAAAATGCGTCTTTAAATCATAGAAACTGGAGGCAGCTACTTTCACGTATTTTTTGCAAGCAACACAATACGAATATTGCACACCTCTCTCCGAAGCTTGTATCAATCCCTCGTATCGTCCTGACTTTCACTTTGTTCACATGTGAGCGGAATGATGCAATGGGAAATCCCCAAGCGGCAGACGCATGCGCACAGTAGCATCAAACCGCTAACTTCGTTTGCAAAAAAAAAATAAAAATACCAAGATAGAGGCTACCGCGGCGAACTCATTTGACTTGATTGATTTGTCGTTTCGTGATAGTCGGTGCCTACCGGATGGTACCCATAATGGACAAATGTGCATGTGTCCGTACAGATTTTCCGTACAGATTTTCTTGTACGTCTTACAGGTTGACAGGTATGCTTGAGACAAATGTCTTAACTGATAAGGGTTATTTTTCACATTTGGAAGACAGTTAATGAATTGGGTTGTTGTGTTCTTACTGTGCTATGAGGTTTGCACACACTACATTTAATTAATGCTTTAGTATATCCGGGCCAAACACTCCCTCCAAATGCTCCTGGCCTGGCCCCTCTGTGAAATTTTAGAACCCATTGTGGCCCGCGAGTCAAAACGTTTGCCCACCCCTGCTCTATCCCATGAACTCATTCATTGCCAGCCAAAGACTCTCAAAACCAAAACTAAATTTAAACAAAATTGGTTAAAACGAGAAATAAATAAATACATGCACACACAGGTACATATTAGCCTATTATCATCCATGATGAACTTTGTCACTCCATTGCCGCACAGGGCAGCCACTCATAAACCTGTTGCCCATGTCAGCCCATAAGCAGCCACAATGGGATGAGCTCCTGCTGAAGAAAAAAATCCCTCAAAACAGTGAGTTGCCATATCAGCCTCTAATATATTTCATCTACTTGAAACTTAATAAAATGTCTAAAAGGGATTAGGGGCCATAGGGAGCCAATTATTTCCATACACGGAGTGAGAGAAGGACTCCCTGCCCCCACCCCACCCCCCCCTCTCCCACAATGTTTGCCTCATCTGCAAGTGTGGTTTCACCAAAGAATGGAAATATGGAGCGACATTTTCAGGCCGTTGACAAAAAAATCAAGTTGCAGTACTGTTCAACCATGAGCGATGATCATTTGGAATTGTGCTTCGAGCTTGCCATCAGCAGCTCCTGTCCAAAACTGTGTATCTCGAACTTATTCTATTCCCTGCAAATCGTCAGATGAAGGCAAAGACAAAAAAAAGTACTCTAGTCATATTGCGCGGCATGGTTTTATGCAGTTATGCAAGCTACACCCACATATATTGTACAGAAATAGAGTTCTCAATATATTCATAAATAAAAATCATTTATTTTGTATGTTATTTTGCCCCAACCTTTGCCCCAACCTCATGAGGAAGCGCTACCTTTTAAGACCTATCACCATTACAATACGATGAGAAGGAAATCAAAGGGAAACTTGACTTTGTAATGAATTCCAGTAAATGGCAATTTGCAAAATAAATATAAAAAAATAAAGAAATAAAGTCCACACCGCAATTCACAACAAATGTAACAATGAGCAACATCAGAGAAACATAACAGGCATTCAGATTATGCAAACAGGTTATTTATCCTAATTAAGAAAAGGTGGGGTTCTTTTGAAGGTACGTGCTCATTTCCATTTCAAGGCTGTCTCCTGTGGGGAATGGGATGGGGGAGGACCATGCTATTTACTCGGTAGACCAACTCACTGACTAGTGAAGTGGTTTTGCGGTTTTTGTGGCACTGAATGGGAAAAAAACAGTGTATGTGTGTGTGTGTGTGTGTGTGTGTGTGTGCGTGTGTGTGTGTGTGTGCGCGTGTGTGTGTGTGCGTGTGTGTGTGTGTGTGTGTTGTGTGTGTGTGTGTGTGTGTGTGTGTGTGTGTGTGTGTGCGTGTGTGTTTGTGTGTGTGTGTGCTTGTGTGTGTTTTTCTGCGTTTTCCCCCCTGATTAGGCCAAGGCAAATAGTTACATGCATGTTGTGCATCACTGGGCCGTGTTTTTCGGATACTCATTTTCCTTTGGGCCTTCTGCACAGTCTGTTGCTGTATTATCTATGAGATGGAATTGGATGAAAAATTTTATACCCTTCATGAATTTTCAAACTGTTGCTAAATTGAAGAAAATAAAATCAGACAAAAACCTGCACTCAGGCATTTATTCTATTTACTCAACTCACCCCGACGACATTATTACTTCTTGCCATCTGCGGTTCTGGTCGTGGTGCTGTTACAGCATCAAGGACAGTAGATTAGTCATTTGGGTAAGCCACGCTCATTTTTTGAGGGTGTATGTTGATGCTTGTGCTGCCATCTGTTTCAAAATGTGCACAGTCTTTGCTCTCGATGTTCAACACTTCAAAAGTAATAACAAGAGATTGTACTTGGACGCGGATGAAGAGCAGTCAAACAAAAGACAAACATGTTATGATGCCGCCAAACTGTGAAGTGCGTACGGCTGCAAACGGGGGTGGTTTGAATGTGGAGGGAAACTGATTTTTGGCCTGCAGCGGTGCAGATGTTTGCCTCTTGCTTAGCTGTCATGAAGCCCACGAGGAGCATACGATCCAAAAAACAAGTATGATGTTACATTAGAACTGGAGTGTTTTCCAGAAATACTGTTTGTGTAGGTGTGCCTTCTAAACAACATCCAAAACACTCCCAATAAATATGTCCAAAAAACAGGATAAAAAATGCATGTTCCCCCAAGAACATATTTTATATCGTCATACAAAATGAGTCTTGTGAAGCAATCAAGATCTCAAACCATTTGACAATTCTATCAATGTAGGGATGGCACACGGTCATTATTTTTTTTTCTTTCAACCAAGTTCAATCAAACTACTACTTGTATTTACAGTATGTATTTTTTTAATAATAAATCAATACGATTGTGCACTGTTGATCGTCTTTGCATCTTGTAAAAACTAAATCAGAACTGGAACATAACATTTTAATGGAACTCATGTTCTTTAATGCATTCACTCACAGACGTGCAAAAATGTGTCCACTCCAGTGCCAGGGTTTTTGTCATTGTCCTCAAATTCCGGGACCTACAGAATATTGGGTTTTGGGACGACATAAACATTCAATGCAGTGTAAGTAACCTTAGATTCTCTTCTTTCATTAGAAAAAAACTAGGTAATTCCAAAATTATATTAGTCTGGAGTTATATGAGCTTAAAATGAGGGTGGCTGTCCAAAATACAATGCAATACTATTGGTTTATATAGCGCTTTAAAAACAGCTTAAGCTGGAACAAAGCGCAAACATGGAAACAAAGGGAAATGCTCCTCCTTGTAGAGGAGAAAAAACATTGCCAGAGGCCATGGACAGCGCTTTATCGGTACCCAAACAAGAAAAAACAAAACCGAACAAATTCAGGAATGGCACATATTTTCTATTCACGAATAAATGTGTGAATGACAGTGAATGACTTAATTTAATCCGTTACTTTTCCTACAAATGTTTTTCTATGTCCTTATCAAGTCACCTACGCAAGTATCTACCCCCTGCAGTTATTTTACAGTGACGGTGCCATGTTTGAAATGAGTCCACCATAAAATCAGAACAAACACATATTCCTCCTTTGGCAACGATATGTTCACATTGGTGAGTTTTTTCTGTATAGTGTTTTGCAATGAGTATGTGTGGCTGTTTACAGGGCATGTGGGTGTGTGTCAGAGCTATCTACACTTGGAGCTGCAATGTTAGTCAGCCCGTTGGGTATTTTTTAGCCATGCAAGTGGTTAATTGCGTGGACAAAAATGTGGGCAGCGGGAACCTCAAAGGTGAAAATGACAGCTGTGGCGCTATCGAGGCCTGTAATAAAAATCCAGCCAGAAGCTGAAGAGCAGCAAAGCAGACATTAAAGAGTTGGGGGAACGGAATGGGAGGAGTGTGGTGTTTTTGCTAATAGACACACAAATGTCAAAGCCAATTCAGAACACATTATACGAAGCATTTAACTCTGCTCTATTCAGTCATGCCAAACCCTATTTTTACTTTCACATTATTTTTTTAACTCTTTAGATCCAGCTGCCGAGAGACCTTTGACGATGCAAATGAACACTACAAGCAGCCCATCTGCTAATTTATCTCCCCTTCAGAGGACTGAAGGAGACCCATAAAAAGGCCTATCAGAAAGATATGGTGCTATTGTCACTTTACACCTGTATCTCACATTTTAACCTCAATAAATCCAATACATTTTGACAGCTATGACGTTGAGGTAAAAGAGTCTTCTGACATTGCCTTAAAAGAAAAGTCCCATTTGGCATTCCAATGGAGAAATGCATGACTTGCAGAGTGGGTGGTACACTGTGAAAGCAACCGCTTATCAATAATTTAAAATGTTGATTCCTTAGCTCATCAAACGAAGAGTTGCTCTGGGATATGTGTCAGAGGGATGTATAGAAAAAAAACTGAGGTAAATGGATGATAGCAGCTCGATTCAAACAATAGGATATATGAATAGAAAGGTGGGGAATCTTGTCCAGTCAACGATCAATGATGAGTGAATATCAGATGGCTTTGCTGGGGCAATATTTCAACTTGACACTCTTTTTGTGGAAGTAATGGATAACATTGATCAATTGATTGATTTTTATGTATTTATGTATTCATCTCGATCGATCTATCGATCGATGGAAGGTCGTGTCACAAAAGAAATTCTAGCTCTCTCTCTCTCTACCTCCCTTCCTTCCTCCCTCCATCCCTCCCTCCCTCCCTCCCTCCCTCCCTACCTACCGACCCATACCCAACCCGTTCTCTCTCTCTCTCTCTCTCTCTCTCTCTCTCTCTCTCTCTCTCTCTCTCTCTCTCTCTCTCTCTCTCTCTCTCTCTCTCTCTCTCTCTCTCTCTCTCTCTCTCTCTACCTACCTCCCTACCAAAGACAAATCACCACTTTGTATTTGTACAAAAAAAAAATGATTTCATGCAATTTTACATATGTTATATAACAATTTTATGTTCATACTTCAATAATTCTTTTTGTTTAATTGTTGATGGACTGACTGAATCACTTTTCTTTCTGAACTTTCTTTCCTCATTTTTGGTTAATTCTTTGTGGACCCTAATTACATAAGGAGGTCGTGTCACACAAAAAAAGAGCCTGTCACAAGGACAAAAAGAAAAAATGCTTGTTTAAAAATAAAACAAACACAAAATAATTACAAATAACAGACTGTGCTTGAAATTCTGCTGCTCAGCTAAAACCCTTATAATTGAATAAGGCAGCATGGAAAGGAAGCAAATTGATACCCAGCGCGCGGGAAATAAAGTTCAATTATAGCATGTTTCATTTTTGCAGCTTAATTTGAAAGTGTATGTCAGCGGAAAATAAATCAGCTCAGCTGAACTATGCTGCGCCACTTACCTGTCGAGTAAGTGTGGTGGGGAGGAGGAGAAGTGGGGGGGTTGTTAAAGAGGGACGGTGTCAAAGCTAAACCATGTGGGAGACAATTTGAATCACGACAATTAGTCTCCGCTGTTGCTCACTTTGTTCTCATGCTGTGGGACTTTTATTTTAATCCTGCCTTTAACTGTGCACATTTTGGAGTGCTAATTTTAGTTATTTTCTATTTTAACTCTTTAAGACTGAATTGCAGTTTAAATAGCACAGTGACGACCGCAATACGAGCATCATTAGGTTTAGTGATACATCCTCATGTATACTGTACGAGTGCAGATAATTTCTCCATGACTGAGCGACAGATAAAAAAAAAAAAAAAACAATAGCTTCGGCATACTCTGAGAAATACAAACAAAAGACATATTTTAGACTTATGTGTATATCGTGGTCAGATCATGTGGCGCCCGGTCTGGCCATGTTTGTCTCCTTTTATGCACATACTGCAAAGAACAAAGCGTCGGTTTTAATGGCTCCCTGAGTAGCATTTTCTGCTTTATTACACATAGTTAATGGTGTTGACAGTGCTGCAAGTGATGCAACATCCCTTTTTGCACTAAGATGCCCTTTCTCACTCGGAACAGTTCTCAATAATGTTTCCCGACAAGCCGCACCAAGTAATTTTACGCAATGGGTATGCTTTGCCTGTTTGCAAAGACAGGTGTTCTCAATTCAGGATGCGGTCGAATGGCGGTCGCGTGGCAGTCATAATAGAGATTAATCTCGCTCACGAGAGATGGATAGCTGAGTTCATATTTGTACTTGAATTTAAAAAACTATATATACATGTCTATATATGCAATCGAAGTGGAACATTGAATGTCGACACCAGTCAATCTTTATCTACTTTATCTTTTGGTATTCTAAGGGAGTGGTCTCCAACCCTAAGGTTGCGGACATTTACCAGTCCCTTGGTCAATTGGTACGGGGCCACACAGAAGGAACACATATTTGACATTTCTTCAATTTTATTCATTTCAGAATATGAAAGAGGGACAGAAGAGGAATCTACCGCTTTCAAGAAAAAGAAAGCTACGTTTAATTGGATTGGATTGGATTTGCCTTTATTAGTCTCGCAGTGGAGAAATTTACATTTCACAGCAGCAAAGTTAACAAAGAAACAGAAAAAAAAAAAGAACAAAGCGGGGCTGTGAAGATGCTGCCCATTACAGGCGCAAAAAAGCACAATGGCCCCTGTGGTGTCCAGCGATGACAGTCGAATGGCACCGACATTCCTCCCATTCAAAAACAGTACTGGCATATTCATGCTGCCGAAAAGGCGCAACCGCTCAGCACAGTCTCCTCCTTGATGAATGTCGTGGTCAAAAATGCTGAAAAACAATCCGTATCCGTTCCACACGACGCACAACAACACAAAGTGACAAAAGAAAACACAAAAACAAGACAAAAACAACAAAAAAGCAAGGCTCATCAGAGCACTTGTTGACGGCTGCCTACTCGGGCGCCATCTTGGACTCCTTGACAATTGACAGTGCCAACGGGAGATTCCCACGCACCCACTCTGCAAGGATGGTGAGTCGTATTTTTTGGGGGGTGTTGGGGTGCATATTGGACATTCTCATGATTATTAGTATATTTTGAAAAAAAAAAAAAATATGCCAGTCATGTCGTATCCTTGTGTTGGATTTATCCTTCCATGTAGGGATGTCTCTGAAAACATTGTTCGACAGTAAACCTGTCTGTGAGGCAAAAAAAAAAGGTTGGGGACCTATTGTGGGATAATATATTAATCCGGAAGAATTATGACTGTTAAGATTGTTGATGATTTCATTCATCACAATGCTGGGCTGTGACAAGCGGGCGATGTCACTTATAATTTACTGTATTTTCCATTTTAAGAAGAACAGCGCAGCATCGGCAGTGAAACGCTATGCTACATTGACACGCTGGAAAATCTCAGGGCGGCGTTCTTCGAATCAAAGTTATACTATCATTAAAAAAAACGGGATTTAGAACACTAAGAGATAAAAGAGAGCATTTCCATTTTCTACACTGAACAGAACAGAAGACTTTTAAAGTAATACACGGAAAAAAAAACAAGGTACAATATATAAATATTCTCGTCAAAGGAGTTGAAGTGATGTGCTTACGCTGGACGTCAATTGTGACACCGGTCTCCTTGCCATTTGGGACTGCCTTGTTTGAGGCCTTACAAATGATTTGTTGGCCGGTCTCGATGTTGGAAGCTGGCAAGTAGAGCGTGCTCACCGTGGTCTCTCTCCTCCCATCGCGGAGCACCGTCTACAAACAGAGACAAGTGGGAAAAATGTATTTACATTTCATATACATATACAGTATTAATATTTTATAATGAAAATAATAATAGTAAAATGAACAGTATCCTCTCTATGTAGTAAAAAATAAAGAGTAAGCAAAAAAAGCAAAAAAAAAAATACAAGGAGAAGCATCATTAATGTTGCTAGTGATTAAATGACATAGGGGATTATTTGCTATTTACTCCCTGAGAGAAAAGTAGGCATTGGTGTTTTGTAGTTGCTGCTGTGGTTACAGAAACACAAAGCCATTTCAAATACAATGTACAGAGTCACTTTAATCATATAAGCAACTTTTTTGCTGCCAAACATCATAATAACAATTCATTCTGCAAGCCGGAAAAAAAGTCAACTGGCTTCATGGAAACCACTCTGGAGAGACGAACGGCGACGTGTTTTTGTATTCGGTAAAATTCACCATTGCTTGTTGTCATTCTAATGCCAATACAACCATCTCTTGCTCACTTCTCAAAATGTACGAATGGCTTTAAGCAGAAGCATTTCAATCAAAGTGAGAGATCCTGTGACATTCTTCTCATATTTTTTTGTCATTCCAGGTGTTCTTTGCTCATACAAACTGCCAAATGATTTTCATCGAGAGTGTCAGTGTCTAATGTGGCATCTCACATCTGCCATCTCTCTAAAAGTACAGAAATGAAAACTGGAAGCACATTATCCATTTCTGCCATTAACCAGACACACGTTGAGCAATTGTTTTATTGAAATAAGTGTGGTACCATGTCCCGGTCCAATCGATTGCATTTATCTGCTCTTTGGAACAAGTCTATAACGAACAGGCAGCCAGGACAGTGGGGAAGAGCAGTGGAACGGTAGGGGGTTGTTAGAGCTTGAAAGTGCTTGTTCTCTTTATGCCATTTCTGCAAATCCAAATTGAACATGGCAATATTGATCTCATTATTAGCCTTGGGATGGGGTCGTGTCGGAAATGACACTGAGGGACTCAGGTGACCATGACACCATACTGGTTTGAATGGTGGCGGAAAAAAAACACATTCTGTCAATCACCAGCAGAGATGACAGCCCGCTGAACAGATTTTGGAAACAGGTTGGTCAAACGAAGATGAATGCAACTGAAGAAGCACATCATAACAGAAGGGAAGCATCACTGATAGTTCCATGATCTTGCCATCTGCTTGTCTCAGTTGATTTATATGATGGACCCCCCCGGAAAAAAAGTGTTTTTGTTGTCAAAACACCAACCTGTGTTTTCAAGGGAATTGCTTTCAAAAAGCCATCTGGAGCGTGAAACAAAGGGCCACTAACAACTCTGCATGTGTGGCACCTTTGCAGTAATTATTTACAGCAAATACAAAGCCAAACTGGTGTTTTTGCCCAGAAATGATATCAAAGTTGTAACGTAAGGTACGCAATTTAGGAAAATGATACTTTCTGGTTGTTATGGCAACACCTGTCATGATACCCTTAACCGGTTGCCAGCTAATTGCAGTGCCGATATAGACGAGGAACAATTTTCTTTCAAAATCACAATAATAATAATAATAATAATAATAACAATAATAATAATAATAATAATAATAATAATAATAATAATAATAATAAATTTAATTTACAAGCATCTTTCAAAACACTCAAGGACACTTTACAATTAAAAGAACAATACACACATAAATAAATAATAAATAATAACATGGTTGATTAAACATGAACTCAGGGAAAATTTAAGGTGTTCGATTCACCTGCCATGCTGTGTTTTTGAAATATGGGAGGAAATTAGAGTACCTGGAAAAACCATATGCATGTAGAGAACATGTTGGCCACTTATTAATGTAATCTGTTTTTTACATGTTTAGTTATTAGTAGAGTTTTGTATGCAGCTGCGGTTGTTTTGACTGGCTCAATGAATAGGATTTGAAATTTGACAACATTTCCTTAAGTTTTCATCTCAGCCAAAACTCAATTTTCCCTTTCTCTCCCCAAAAGTGTCGAAACCCACTACGTGACGCACACCACCAAGCTTACCTTTGAGTGCATGGCCCCATTCAGGACCTCTCTGTTGCGAATCCAGATGATGGAAGCTGCTGGCTTGGCGTTGTCAGCATGACAAGTCAGATTGAGTGGGTCGCCCGCTCTCAGACTCACCACCGGGCCTCCGCTGATGACAGGGTCTTCGGGTGGAACTATTGATGCAGACATTGAGAGGAAGAGTCATGGAATAGCTTGTAAATCGGGCTTTCAGTCATTACGTTTTCCATTGTTGGGCCAAAAACCTACCGACGTCAACTTTTTTGAAAAGCAAATTGACATAATGACTTCAGAATTTTCTCTCGAAATACCACTTTTTGTCATTTATAACTTGTATGTCAAACTTATTGACAAATTTCATCAAAATATGATACTGCAACTTCATATAGTATGTGAAGTAATATTGAGCCACAACGGATCTCGCAGCTACTGTCAGCAGCCACCGACTCCATTTCAACAAGCCGTGCTGATAGAAAAATGTTATATACACATCCTTAAACATCCTATGTTTCTTCATTTCTACTTATTTTTACATGTTAGTTTAGTCTATACATGTATGTCTGTGGAAGCTCTCAGTCGTACAGGAGTGGTCAATCGATGAAAGGGTTTCTTCAGCCGTTATCTGTACTTCTTTAAAGGAATACCGACATCACATTTTTTTTTCTTAACTGACATCAGAAAAACGTTTTATAGCATCTAAAATACTCAAAACATGCAGTATGATATTTTTATGCAAATGCAAAACACCAATAAAAATGACTTAAAGTGTCCAAAATCTGCAAAAAAATGAGCTGCGAATTGGGCATTTTCAGAAAG
Source organism: Hippocampus bargibanti (assembly GCF_051943395.1). Taxonomy (NCBI): domain Eukaryota; kingdom Metazoa; phylum Chordata; class Actinopteri; order Syngnathiformes; family Syngnathidae; genus Hippocampus; species Hippocampus bargibanti. The sequence continues at coordinate 8,089,700 of NC_142747.1, read as the reverse complement.
TCCAGCCCCCAGTTCGTGACGTCACGCCAAGACGCCTTGCATTGCTGGAGAATCAAAACAATGGCTTCAGATTCGGAGACTATGATTTCACATCCAGTTATGAATATGATTCAAATAGTTCTGAACAGGAAAGCATACATGATTGTAATATATTAAAGACATACTTCCGTGTCATTTTGAGGCATCTGGAATGCAATGTAGCGTCCTAGAAAAGAGGCAGAAAATGGCGACCAAGCCCCCTGAGAGGAATTAATCAGCCTGTTTCCACAGGCTGATAAATTCCTTATATGGAGTTTGGTCGCCCTCTTCTGGCTCTTTTTGTTGCAACATGACATTTTCAGACCAAACAAGCACAGCAATGTGCATTGACGTGATGGAAGTTGCTGCTACAATGTGTCCTTTTTTTCGGTCAGGGGCGTTCCTTCAATGACGTCACGTACGGACTTGTCACCAACCCAAAAACAAGACTTCCGGAATATTCAGTGCGAGTCTTAAAACGTAACATATAGCTATATGCGGTGGAATCTTTATAAAATACGCTCAGTAGAAGTCATTTGAAGCCATTTTACAAGTTATGGACACAACTTGTCCAGAGACGTCGGCTGTCCTTTAAAGGTGTAGGACGTTTCGCTTCTTATCCAAGATGGTTCGTCAGCAGCGAAACTTTTTAGTTTGCTGACGAAGCCTCTTGAATAAGAAATAAAATGTCCGACACCTTCAAAGAAGTATAGATGACGGCAGAATAAACCTTTTCATCTATAAATGTATGTAGTTTATTTTATAACCTTGCATATCATTATTGCACTACTAATTCTTATTTCAGTCTGATATCATATTTCACCCTTCTATCTCGTAGCTGATAGGCCCCTTTGAAAAGACGTCATTCCCACCCTCTGTATAAATAAACATCTGGAGTGAGGGGAGAGCAGAAGCTTCTCACTCAATGGCCCTCCTACATGGACCTCCCAATGTCTCTGCTGTCCAAGATTAAAATAATCTTTTTGTTGATCACTTTGATTCCTGCTGATTTTACTACCATCTTCTAAGACCATGAACCAGAGAGAAAGACTTATAATGTCGCTTTCCTTATAAAACTTTTATATCTTCAGATATTATCTTTGGATTTTTTTGTCTTTAAGTGACGGTGCACCTTATAGTCCGGTACATCTTATATACTGAAAAAGTTTGAAAATAAACCATTCATTGCGGGTGCGCCTTATACTCCGGTGCACCGTATACACCGGAAAATATGATATTATCAAAAATAACCTTGTCCTGGCTTATCTACCACTATATGGTTGATATATAGAAATATGAACATTCATTGCAATTCTCCGACCATTCTCTGACACACCACTATGCATGTTTTTTACTTGCCGGGCTTGGTCAAATATATATATATATATAAAAAAAAAAATCCTCGTCTCACCCACCATGGGTGGTGTCTGTCCCCATTTCAGCTCGGGTCCTCTACCAGAGGCCAGGAAGCTTGAGGGTTCTGCGCAGTATCCGTGCTGTTCCCAGCACTGCGCTTTTCTGGACAGAGATATCCGATGTTCCCGGGATCTGTTGCAACCACTCGTCGAGTTTGGGGGTCACTGCCCCAAGTGCTCCGACCACCACAGGCACGACTGTCACCTTTACCTTCCAGGCTCTCTCCAGCGCCTCTCTGAGCCCTTGGTATTTCTCGATTTTCTCATGTTCCTTCTTTCTGATGTTCCCATCACTCGGGACCGCTACATCCACGACAACGGCTTTCCTTTCCCCATTTATCTATGACCACGATATCTGGTTGGTTGGCCATTACCATCTTGTCAGTCTGTATCTGGAAGTCCCACAGGATTTTTTCATACAATAGCCTGCTCAGGCAAAACAGGTCAACTTTCGCAATGCTGATGAGGGTCGTTATGCTGATGAGGTGATACCGGGGGAGTGGGGGTAATAGGTGTAGGAACAATCAGTGGGGCCACATTGAGAGTAGGGACCTATCATAGCTGTGTCCGGCACCACTCCACCAGTTCGCTGACCTTGGGATGGTGTACGACTGAGAGCTTACCGCTTTCCCCTTTATCTATGACCACGATATCTGATTACCTCTTGTCAGTCTGTATCTGGAAGTCCCACAGGATTTTTGCTCGGTCATTCTCCACCACCTTGTCCCATTTTGACTTGGGGTTTCCGCCATACTCCGCACAGATGTTTCGGTAGACTATGCCAGCCACCTGGTTATGGCGCTCCATGTAGGCTTTCCCTGCCAGCATCTTACACCCTGCAGTTACGTGTTGGATTGTCTCAGGTGCCTCTTTGCACAACCTACACCTTGGGTCTTGTCTGGTGTGGTATATCCCTGCCTCTATGGCTCTGGTGTTCAGGGCCTGCTCTTGGGCAGCCAGGATGAGTGCCTCTGTGCTGTCCTTTAGGCCAGCCCTCTCTAGCCACTGATAGGACTTCTTGAGATCAGCCACTTCTACTATGGTTCGGTGGTACATCCCGTGTAGGGGCTTTTCCTCCCATGATTGTCCCTCTTCCAGCACCTCATCCTCTGTTCCCCATTGACTGAGACATTCTCTGAGTACATCATCCGTTGGAGCCTTCTCTTTGATGTATTCATGGAGCTTGGATGTTTCATCCTGGACAGTGGCTCTCACACTCACTAGTCCCCGGCCTCCTTCCTTACGGCTTGTGTACAGTCTCAGGGTGCTGGACTTGGGATGGAACCCTCCGTGCATGGTGAGGAGTTTTCGGGTCTTAACATCCGTGGTCTGAATCTCTTCCTTTGGCCACCTTATTATTCCTGCAGGGTATCTGATCACTGGCAGGGCATAGCTGTTTATTGCCCGGGTCTTGTTCTTGCCATTGAGCTGGCTTCTGAGGACTTGCCTCACCCGCTGGAGGTATTTGGTCGTAGCCGCTTTCCTTGTTGCTAATTCGAGGTTGCCATTGGCCTGTGGTATACCGAGGTACTTGTAGCTGTTTTCAATGTCTGCTATTGTTCCTTCAGGGAGTGAGACCCCTTCAGTGTGAACTACCTTGCCCCTCTTAGTCACCATCCGACTACATTTCTCCAGCCCGAATGACATTCCGATATCACTGCTGTAGATCCTGGTTGTGTGGATCAGGGAGTCTATGTCCCTTTCGCTCTTAGCATACAGCTTGATGTCATCCATGTAGAGGAGGTGACTGATCGTAGCTCCATTTCTGAGGCGGTATCCATAGCCTGTCTTGGCGATTATCTGGCTGAGGGGGTTCAGTCCTATGCAGAACAGCAGTGGGGAGAGTGCATCACCTTGGTATATGCCACATTTGATGGACACTTGCGTTAGTGGCTTGCCATTGGCTTCAAGTGTGGTTTTCCACATCCTCATCGAGTTTGCAACGAAGGCTCTCAGGGTCCTGTTGACCTTATACAACTCCAAGCATTCATTGATCCATGTGTGTGGCATCGAGTCATATGCTTTCTTGTAATCAATCCAGGCTGTGCACAGGTTGGTATGTCGGGACCTGCAGTCTTGAGCGACTGTTCTGTCAACCAGCAGCTGATGTTTGGCACCTCTAGTATCTCTACTAATGCCTTTCTGTGCTTTGCTCATGTATTGTATCTTTCAGTTTCCAGCCTTGGAGGGTCTGCTCTGCTGTTAGAACCCTGCCACTGAGCGTACACTTTCGCAGGTTGTGTTGCGAACAGCCTCTTCTGGCCTCATTCTCTTTCGTGTACCTCTTTAGGCGACTGGCCAAGGCCTGGAGCCTTTGTTTGGCAGTTTCGAGTGCTTCAGGTATGGTTATCTGCATGTACCTCTTGGGTATTGGCCTTTTATTCACACCTCTCTGGGTCTCCGTCAATTGACTCACATCTTTCCGAGCCGCCTTGATCTTGGCCTCCAACCGTCTTTTCCATGGTGGGTAATGAATCTCGTGGCTCTCATGGTTGCTCTTGTAGCCAAGCATGTCTAGGATCACTGATGCTGAGGTGTATATCAGCTCATTCGTTTCCGTGATCGTTCCGGTCGGGATTGTTCTCAGTGCTGCATTCACAGTTTCCATGAGACTTTCAGGTGGTACTTCACATAGCCGTTGTAATCGGTGCCTTCGTTGCCCAGTTTTCATTCTTGCCATGATCTTATCTCTCAGGTCATTTGCTGCCTCGCTCAGCATTTCATTTATTGGGGCTGGCTTCCCAATCTCATTATTCATTGGGGCTTGCCTCCCAATCTCTGGTTGAACCTCTTCCTGTGATGTGGCAGCCTGGGGCCCTTCACCTCGGAATTTGTGTTGTACCTCATCAATCTCAAGTTGTGATAGCAATTGCCGTTTGTGGATATTGGAACACTGAGCTACTTACTAGTTGTTTCGTGGTCAACCGTGACTGTGGGTTTCGAAGTAACCATTCAGCCCCCATTCTCCGCATGTAACCCCTCTGACTAGGGTTGCTTGAGTAGTAGCATTCCAATAGAGCCATGTTATCGCATCTCGTCCATCTCCGCTTTGTTCCAGTAGCCCATTTTTCATCAGGGTGCTCTGGTTCCCCAGCACCTGACGCAGACCTTGTTTGGCCGGGCGACGTCTGAGCCGGCATGTCATTCCATTTATTGTCTCTCATCATTGTATGAGGTAGGCATTAGCGTGAAGGGTCTTGCCCAAGGACCCACACTGGATGATGTCATTGTGCTCATTTTCTCTGCCACAAGTGGGATTTGAACCCTTGTCTCCCATATGCCAAACCGATGCATTATCAACTGAGCTATCCAGCCGCTTATATATATATATATATATACTGTATGTATATATATATATATATATATATATATATATATATATATATATATATATATATATATATATATATATATATATATATATATATATATATATATATATATATATATATATATATATATATATATATATATATATATATATATATATATATATACATACTGTATGTATATAATATACCTACATGCCATTGATCAAAGTCCCGTTCGTAGTTTCCCTTTTTTGTCCCATCTAAATCAAACTGCAGTGAATTATTGATTGACCCGAATGCTCATTACAATGCAGATCTGGGGCGCGATAAAATCAAAGGCTGCAGGCAGCTGTCGAATCTCTCTACACAAGTGCCATGATTGGAAGGAAGGCTTATTATGCGTTAGATTTATGCTGTCAGACTGCGCTGGAGATGAATGCAAATAAAGGAAATGTAATTTGGGACAGTGTTTTGCACATTTAATGACAATACGTATAATTGGGCTCTTTGACAGCTTGCGTGAAGGAAGAAGCTGTAAAAGCAGTGCATACCATACTTTATTTATTTATTTTGTTCCCAACTCTGTCCCTCTTGAATTAATTGTGGCATTCGGGGCCACCGGCATCATACAATTTTGTTTGTTTGTTGCAAACCCTTTTTACGATAATTGCTCCGAAGGATTACCCAAAGGATTACAGTTGGAATTGCCTATCTTTTATTGATCTCTCTTTGCACATTTTAGTTGTTTTTTTAATGGAGTGTAGGTTGCTCAGAAATGGAATTTTCTGTCACTGTGTGAGCAGTGGCTGTTTCACTGACCTTCGTGAATTGGGGAAATGAACAGTCGATGAATCAATAGTTGGTGTATCTTACTTTTTCCCATTTATTTAACGATGTATGGGTTTGTAACTAATGTCAAAAATAAATAAAAAAGGAAATTGCATATGTAGCATGATGATCCCATAGAGAAGCGAAAAAAAGGTAAATACTGTATATGCAGAAACAGTGATAGTTTGGTGAAGGTACAGTCTTACTGAAGGTTATATAGAACAGACAAAAGAAACCCAACCTTCAAAATTTGCATTTACTTAGCAAATTGGTTTGCAAATTGGGTTTTGGAATATTATTATTTTTTGTTTCTGTGAAACACACACCCCCCACAAAATTTCAGAAATAAATACATAGGTAATACTAATACGTACTAGAAAGCCACCCGACTCCTTGTTTTATTGTGGGGTTTAATTCACAGGATAGTTTAGGTATACATCCCCCACAGCAATATAACATTTAATAATGTTTGATGGTCGGTGGTGGATCGTAAAAATGTTAAATACCACACGTTGAAGTTTCCATTTTCGGTTGCGACCATACCTGGGGCTGCTTCGATTTTAAGGGCACAATTTATTAATGTCCACATCTGAGTAACTCATTTTTAGTTCGTCATTGAAAAACTTGGCGAGAAACATTGCTGCTTTCAAGCCAGCCACATGCAGACGTCAGTTTATTATCTCATACAGTAGATGGCGTACATTTACCTTCTTGAGTGTCATGTTAAAGCATTGACATTGCAAATATTACCAATTTTAAACCACCAATTGAAATTAGGGTAACGTATGCTCAGAGACATTTGGATTTGTGTGATGGGAAAGGATCGGACCAGACAATGAGTTCATTCCGGCTCGACTTCCAATCAAAGAAAATTCCCACACTGGTTGCCATTATGTCTTTGAATTTAAAATGCAGTCTTTGTGTCCGTCTGCCTTTTATCCACTGCTCATTATTAAAATGCAAGAGAGTTAGGCGGGAATGAGGATTCTCAGGTCAACGCGAGCGGCTCAGACGACATGGTGTACTATTCTCGTCAAATGGAGGGGGAGTTTATAGGAAGGCACACACCTTATGTGTCCTTTGGCGCCAAGTAGGAGAAAAAAAAAAAAAAAGGTCACAATGCTTTCACGGTGCAGATCTGTTGCGTGGAATATGTAATCCAGGCAGTGTTTTACAAGCATTGGGTGGTAGAGACGGGGCTGACATTTGTCATTTTAGGGAATCAATTGGGCACCAACACTTATTGGAAGAAGAAAAATAAATAAATAAAAATAATTGCTGCAGTTATTCCGAAATGTGGTGCCGTTGTTAAAATCTCAAGCATAGAAGGCAGCCATAAACGCGTCTTATGGCATGATGGAGATGAGAGGATAATCGGAGAATACGTTATGATTGCAAAGTATAATAGCCGTCACAATACTACACCGAACGGAAAACTCTCAAAAGCCTGCTAGAGGAAAGATGAGACACTGTTTTTGTCCCCTCTGCCAAAGAAAAATAAGACACACATGCATAATGTTCCATATTTATTAAATGTGTTCATTACATTTTAAAAAATAATCAAGAAATTGTACCAAGTAAAGACTGTTTACAGATTTTCCACCTCTGAAGAAATACGATTGACGGCATTCAGGCACTAGACTGTCGACTGAAGAAGTTGCGCAATTTGCATGGTTATGCAAATTAAGATTGTTGGATTTCGTAGCAGCATCAACCGAGTCCCACCCTACTATCGTACTGATCATTTGAGGGGCCGGGATGCTTCCAAAAGAGCATTTGGGCCTCACATGCCGAGATTTTTCATATCCTTTTTATTGTGAGTGCCTGAGATGGGTTGGGTGGGTGGTGGGGGGCATAACATATCATAAAAGAAAGATGTGAAACTTGTTGAATTTAGTTATTTGATTTAATCTAAAATCATGCACTCGGTCCACCTTAATACAACCCGGGTCTGACAGTTATACGGTGTGCGAGCCCTGAACTTGAATCAGCCATCATCATTACTGTGATGTTTGCAAAGTCTGCAGTCCCTAATGGTTCTAAATTAGCCCTTTGCTGCAGCTATTCGATAGTCTTGGCATAAGTAGTGTCGTCAGTGGGACAGATTGATTGCTGCTTTTTAATTACAGGTCGGGCTCACTACGAACCTGGTACCACACTGCTGCTTTTATTTATTTATTTTCTGTTCCCATTTCATTGAAAAAAAAATGACACTCCTGCAAATGTTGGTCGTCAAATGCTGTACTCCCACTCTGATAATAATGGCTCCGCAGGATTGTGTGTTAGTTGAGGAGTGTGCGTCAATTACCTGTAAAATGTAGCATAAAAAAAGCAAATGTGAACTTGAAAGTAAATGGTGTGTGTTCCCTCCTGCATTGCATATATTATTACTATGATGATGATGATGATGATGATGATGATGATGATGATGATGATGATGAGTATCATTATTATTATTATTATTATTATTATTGTTTACTTTATACGTTCCATGTGTCGCAAAAAAAAATCATGCCTATCATTACCATAATGGCAAACAAACTTTTGATATTTACATTAAAAAATGAAACATTACTACTATTTAGTATTTTAGTTATTTTGGGAAATACTATGTCCCTATCTACATTTGTAGGATCCAACCCTAGTCTAGACTATCCTGAACATACAGTTATATGGAAACTACTGATCACAGAGGCGGTGAGCAAAAAAAATAAAATAAAACAACTGTCAGTCCCGGTTACGGATAAGGACAAAATGTTTTGTTTTTAACCAGTAATGTCCATCAATGCTGAAAATATTAGACTGGCAATTGATTTTTTTTAACTCATTCATTGCCAGACGATGTGCAAAAATATGTCCACTCCAGTCCCCAGTTTTTGTTATTTTCACTCAAATTCCAAGACCCACAGAATGTTGAGTTTTAGGACTACATAAACATTTCATGCAGTGTAAGAAACCTTAGGCTCTCATCCTTCATCAGAAAAAAAATAATTCCTAAGTTATATGGGTCTGGAGTAATATGAGGTGTAGGTGGGGGCGGCTGTACAAAAGGCAAATGCTGCACCCTCGTGGGAGGGAAAAACATTGTCGAGGTTTGACCAGTGCTTTTTCAGCACCCCCCGCAACAAAAAACAAAATCCAACCAATAGGGAATGGCTCTCAACGTCATATTTTCAATTCCCGAATACATTTGGTAATGGCAATGAATGAGATAATCAATGGATTAGCACTTATGGCAACAAAGGATACAGATTTTAATTCATCATCATAAATTCTCACTGTGCACTCAACTCTTAAGTAAACACGAACCTTATAATTGGCTATTTAACTGTTGTTAAGATGTAATGTAAAATGTATTTTAAAAGTAAAAATAGTATATATGATGGGAAACTAATTTTATCAAATCTAGGACTGAAATTGCCTCAAACTGTCAGATAATAACACTTTATTTTGCCGATATTGGACCTAGTGGGCTATACTCAATTTGGGAGGGACCAATGCAAAGCCATTTTGGGGATTCACCCCTTTGGCATTCCCAGGGGGTGAGCGATTGAGAAAGAAACTGTTTGGAGTTGGAAATGAACGAGGAAGGCAGAGAGAAGAAATGTAATGTGTAGCTGCTGTGCTTTAGCTGACGTGTCCTGAACAACAATGAGCCGCATGTGTTGTCTGACTTGTGCGGAAGAAAAAAGGCATGGGGATGTCTATCACCAATTGTGACAGCTTGCTGAGTTTGGGGTGGATCAGGAAAGAAAGCAGTCAAAACTATGAGGAGAAGAGGGAATACCAGTGTGGTTTTGTTGCAGGAACACGCAGAAATCACTGGGCCAAATCACCCAAAGTGCTGTCACTCGACATCTGTTTGAGAGCCTGAATTACGATCCACAAAGTCAAAAAGTCAAAAGTCAAAGTACAACTGCCCATAATTCAGGATTCATTTGTCGGGAAAGAACAGGGGCCATGTTATGGAGGCCATATAATGTTTGGAACTATCAGGACACATGTTGCGCATAAATTTCTAGGAAAGGAGAAGTTTCGCTTCGATTTAGGCAAAAACGCATCTAATGTGTTCATTCCCACAATGGCGCAAACCACCCTTTTTTAAAATGTCATGCTTCACCAGCTTGTGAGAACATGAACATTTAGACTAGCCATTGCTTAAATTTGAAGCACGTTTTGTGCCAACTTGTATGGAAATAGTGCCTATAGTCTTCTTTTCCCACATAAAAACCTTTCTTATTTTTTTCACGTCAATTGAAGCAGAATAGAAATTTGAAACCAGCCCAATAGTATTTTCAGGTTCATATGCTAAAATTCATGATTCAATACAAACCAACAATAACAAAAGATACCCTTGGGCATTTGTAGCCATGAATATTTAGTGCTACACAATTTCAACATAAGAACAATGCCGCTGGAGGAAAACAAATAGAAAGCACACAATTACTCTTGCAATGACAAGCTATCAATTCAACGGTTTGTCACAAGGCCATGGACACATTGTTACTGACCTCGCGCTTTAAATAAAAAATAAAACAATCTCATGGTATCCATAGCAACTGTATATCAAGTCTCTGTCAAGTTATCATACATCAGTTTACTGCATGTACTGTGTGTGACAAAAATCTCTGAGTGTCCTTGCACAGGAGTAACTCAAACTTACACATTGCTGTATTTATTGTCATCATAAATAGGAATACTGTTCCCCAAAAAAAGTTACTTTTGAGAAACACTGTGGAACTTAAAGCAGTGAGGGAGAGCACGTTTTGAAAGGCACTTAGAAATTATTATTATTATTCAAACGAAATCACAATTTTTAACAAGCAAATGCATGTAGGGTTAGCAACACGCTATTCAATTGATTTTGTACATCACCCGCATTGCATATATTATTACTATGATGATGATGATGATGATGATGATGATGATGATGATGATGATGATGATGATGAGTATCATTATTATTATTATTATTATTATTGTTTACTTTATACGTTCCATGTGTCGCAAAAAAAAATCATGCCTATCATTACCATAATGGCAAACAAACTTTTGAGATTTACATTAAAAAATGAAACATTACTACTATTTAGTATTTTAGTTATTTTGGGAAATACTATGTCCCTATCTACATTTGTAGGATCCAACCCTAGTCTAGACTATCCTGAACATACAGTTATATGGAAACTACTGATCACAGAGGCGGTGAGCAAAAAAAATAAAATAAAACAACTGTCAGTCCCGGTTACGGATAAGGACAAAATGTTTTGTTTTTAACCAGTAATGTCCATCAATGCTGAAAATATTAGACTGGCAATTGATTTTTTTTAACTCATTCATTGCCAGACGATGTGCAAAAATATGTCCACTCCAGTCCCCAGTTTTTGTTATTTTCACTCAAATTCCAAGACCCACAGAATGTTGAGTTTTAGGACTACATAAACATTTCATGCAGTGTAAGAAACCTTAGGCTCTCATCCTTCATCAGAAAAAAAATAATTCCTAAGTTATATGGGTCTGGAGTAATATGAGGTGTAGGTGGGGGCGGCTGTACAAAAGGCAAATGCTGCACCCTCGTGGGAGGGAAAAACATTGTCGAGGTTTGACCAGTGCTTTTTCAGCACCCCCCGCAACAAAAAACAAAATCCAACCAATAGGGAATGGCTCTCAACGTCATATTTTCAATTCCCGAATACATTTGGTAATGGCAATGAATGAGATAATCAATGGATTAGCACTTATGGCAACAAAGGATACAGATTTTAATTCATCATCATAAATTCTCACTGTGCACTCAACTCTTAAGTAAACACGAACCTTATAATTGGCTATTTAACTGTTGTTAAGATGTAATGTAAAATGTATTTTAAAAGTAAAAATAGTATATATGATGGGAAACTAATTTTATCAAATCTAGGACTGAAATTGCCTCAAACTGTCAGATAATAACACTTTATTTTGCCGATATTGGACCTAGTGGGCTATACTCAATTTGGGAGGGACCAATGCAAAGCCATTTTGGGGATTCACCCCTTTGGCATTCCCAGGGGGTGAGCGATTGAGAAAGAAACTGTTTGGAGTTGGAAATGAACGAGGAAGGCAGAGAGAAGAAATGTAATGTGTAGCTGCTGTGCTTTAGCTGACGTGTCCTGAACAACAATGAGCCGCATGTGTTGTCTGACTTGTGCGGAAGAAAAAAGGCATGGGGATGTCTATCACCAATTGTGACAGCTTGCTGAGTTTGGGGTGGATCAGGAAAGAAAGCAGTCAAAACTATGAGGAGAAGAGGGAATACCAGTGTGGTTTTGTTGCAGGAACACGCAGAAATCACTGGGCCAAATCACCCAAAGTGCTGTCACTCGACATCTGTTTGAGAGCCTGAATTACGATCCACAAAGTCAAAAAGTCAAAAGTCAAAGTACAACTGCCCATAATTCAGGATTCAATTGTCGGGAAAGAACAGGGGCCATGTTATGGAGGCCATATAATGTTTGGAACTATCAGGACACATGTTGCGCATAAATTTCTAGGAAAGGAGAAGTTTCGCTTCGATTTAGGCAAAAACGCATCTAATGTGTTCATTCCCACAATGGCGCAAACCACCCTTTTTTCAAATGTCATGCTTCACCAGCTTGTGAGAACATGAACATTTAGACTAGCCATTGCTTAAATTTGAAGCACGTTTTGTGCCAACTTGTATGGAAATAGTGCCTATAGTCTTCTTTTCCCACATAAAAACCTTTCTTATTTTTTTCACGTCAATTGAAGCAGAATAGAAATTTGAAACCAGCCCAATAGTATTTTCAGGTTCATATGCTAAAATTCATGATTCAATACAAACCAACAATAACAAAAGATACCCTTGGGCATTTGTAGCCATGAATATTTAGTGCTACACAATTTCAACATAAGAACAATGCCGCTGGAGGAAAACAAATAGAAAGCACACAATTACTCTTGCAATGACAAGCTATCAATTCAACGGTTTGTCACAAGGCCATGGACACATTGTTACTGACCTCGCGCTTTAAATAAAAAATAAAACAATCTCATGGTATCCATAGCAACTGTATATCAAGTCTCTGTCAAGTTATCATACATCAGTTTACTGCATGTACTGTGTGTGACAAAAATCTCTGAGTGTCCTTGCACAGGAGTAACTCAAACTTACACATTGCTGTATTTATTGTCATCATAAATAGGAATACTGTTCCCCAAAAAAAGTTACTTTTGAGAAACACTGTGGAACTTAAAGCAGTGAGGGAGAGCACGTTTTGAAAGGCACTTAGAAATTATTATTATTATTCAAACGAAATCACAATTTTTAACAAGCAAATGCATGTAGGGTTAGCAACACGCTATTCAATTGATTTTGTACATCACCCGTGTTTGGACGGTTACTCCCCTGGCAATAAACATGCTTCATCTTTGTTGACAAATATTTGACAACTTGGATTTTGTCTTGCACACTGTATGTCACCTCCCTGAGCTCTGTCCTGGCACTGTAGGTCTCCGCCTGTAGCAGCATATCAGTTGGTCATTGTGTCCTTAGTTGTCTGCTTTAAGATGACTCCCGGCAGGTGTCGGTTCGTTGTCCTGTTTCTGTTTCTTTTGCTTATTGTTCTTTGCTTCAGTTGTAGTTTTTGTTTGATACTTTGGATTCTTTTTGTTGTTGTGACTTTGCTTTTTTCGATTTAGGTCTCTTTGTATTTCTTTCAGACAATTTGTCATAATGCACTTACTTTCTTGGCATGGGATTAAAACCAACACCTTCCACGAGTGGTTATGGGTAAATAGGGAAGAATGATCAATTCCCTCACCGGTAATAAATTAGTCATCAGTGTTATTCTGGACTGAATGCTTCAGATGTTTTCTGTATAAAGTCAATCATTTATAATGATTATCTCAAGAACTACATTTTAGATTTTGTTTTGTCTGAATTACACAATGCTTCCCTAATTGGTTAATTATCTTAATTTTTTCTTGACCTCCTTGTTTCCAATGCAGCCTTTTTCCCTACAAATCGTTAGGTTTGCTTTTCATTAGGTCAGGATCAATAACTCTTTCCTTGTTTTCCTTTCTTTAACTTTCTGCTTACCGACTCCAAAATAACTTCACTTCAGGTCCAGAAAAATTCTGCAAAGGCCAGATTAAAACAATGTGGAGCCAGAACCGTTGAACTGATTAGCAGGATGGAAAAATCAGTCAACGATGAGTTTCCTCATCATTGAACAGACCCAGAAAATCACACAAAAAAATACATTTTGATTGTTGCTCTTAGAAAATAAAAATACTATTCTCATTAAATGTTACAGTTACAATTGCAAATATTGGCAGAGAAGACAAAACAGCCTAATTAATTTACTGGCATTGTTTTAAACATTTTGTTTATGATACAAAATACTGAACTGTATTTTGGCAATGCTGGTATTTGCTCACCAACATGTAAAAGGGCTTCATCGGCCCATATACAACATTTGGGGGATTTGTGATCTCTGTTTTTTTTATCTCCAGATCTTGGATGGTATCATACAGAATCTTGTGTATTTAATCCAAACTCACCAAGCACAGTAAGGCGGGCAGGACGGGATCTCATAGCAGCTTGGACGGCCTGACACTCAAAAATGGCATCATCCATCAGCTCCACACGCTGGATTCGCAAATGATGTTCCCCGGAGCCATGGTCGCCAATCACCGTGTAACGAGGATATCCTGCAGCACAAAAACATGTTTGTTCATGTTTACCACACGCTAAATCAATCGAATGAAGGATTTACTCCGAGATTTTCTGAGCAACAGTAAATTCATAAGCGAGCGAGTATGAGAGTTGGAAAATAAATTCTTATGGCAGAGACACAAATGGAGATGATAGAGATTGTTCACTTCATACTTGAGTAAAAATGCCTCTGAGGGTTTTATAGAACTGCCGGTGAAGTTAACGAGTTTGGTTGGAGGTTATAAAAGAAAAAATATGCTTGACTGCAACCACAAATACTTTCATTCAAGTCGCTTGCTCAGTCCAATGATTTGCGGTTCAATAATGCTGGAAAGCATGGGAATATCCATGAAACACGGTGTCCGTTCTTCACAATTCAAGACCGCCGGTTGAGGAGTTACCCCCTGAACTAACATTGCGATGCGCATTCAAAGTGGATTGCTGAGTGCATCCCTGGTTGTTTGACAAGGAAGCATTTTCATTTTAATGCATATGGAATTGCTTGTCCTCCGAAGACCGATTTCCTTTTCCTTCCAATCCACTTTTTGTTTTTATGATGATGTTAATTGTGGAGTAAGGGGAGTCGAACTGTTCATAAAAAAAAAAAATAAAAAAAAAAATACTGCACTCCGCATGATGATGAGAAATTGCAGAAAAATAGAGACAACTCCCTCATTCCTCGTGGTCTTAATGTCGAATCAATGATGAAAGCATGGCTGAATGACTTTATGATCAGATTATAGTCTGTATGAGCGTCGCATTTGAATTTACTGAACAGGTGAAGACACTGGATGCATTTTTTTGCATTTTATGGCAGTTTTTTCAAGTGATTATATATGGATCAATATTCTGATTTATTGAACAAAGCAATTCATATGCTGTGTGAAGCACTTTGTTTTTACAGCTTCAGCGGTTGTGCGAGTGGTATATAAATTAAAGCTGTATTTTATCGTATTTCCCTCAGCGTTGCTCCATCCTGTGGATGCATAATGTAACCTCAGTCACAATTGTAGCTTCTACCCTAACCACATTCTATGCAGTGCAAACTTAATGAAATCAGTTCTAAAATATGTCAGTCATTGGAGGTGCACCTTATAGTACCAAGTGTTTCATACCATTTCCCATGTCCAAACAATGGACATGTAGCATCTGGTGAGTGTTGTGGTAAATGTTGGCTTTTCAGTAAATGTGACGTGATGACTCAGCAAAAAAAGACCAAAAAAAACACAGACTTTAGACACTGAAAAGTCTTTTTGTTGACGTGCAAAAAACAGCCCAGGAATTATTTCACCTCGGCAGCAAGTCCTTGAATTGTTCTATTGCGAAAGGCATCGTCTGTTCAAAGTCCAATTACTGATGGTTGGTTCAGTGAATCCAGTTGTCTTTAATAGAGCATCAAGTGGTTTCATTTTATGCTGGTGCAGTGAGTTATAGCCGATTAAGCCACTCTCTGCATTTTACCCTCCCACGTGTAGCTTTTAATCTTAAGCGTCCATCCACTAGGAGTGCCAAGGACAAAGGAACACATCAGCATTAAAGCTACGGAAACCCATACCATCGCAAGGCAATAAGTACAGAAAAAAAAGTGCAGCTCCAATGTTTGGAATGGGAGAATGAAGGTGATATTGACTTCCATCTTTGACTGTCATAATTTGTGACAATGTGTCCTACATTAAGAAAGAAAGCTACGTTGCACTGCAGATGACTCCCGGCAGGTGTCGGTTCGTTGTCCTGTTTCTGTTTCTTTTGCTTATTGTTCTTTGCTTCAGTTGTAGTTTTTGTTTGATACTTTGGATTCTTTTTGTTGTTGTGACTTTGCTTTTTTCGATTTAGGTCTCTTTGTATTTCTTTCAGACAATTTGTCATAATGCACTTACTTTCTTGGCATGGGATTAAAACCAACACCTTCCACGAGTGGTTATGGGTAAATAGGGAAGAATGATCAATTCCCTCACCCTCAATCATCTAAACCGGTAATAAATTAGTCATCAGTGTTATTCTGGACTGAATGCTTCAGATGTTTTCTGTATAAAGTCAATCATTTATAATGATTATCTCAAGAACTACATTTTAGATTTTGTTTTGTCTGAATTACACAATGCTTCCCTAATTGGTTAATTATCTTAATTTTTTCTTGACCTCCTTGTTTCCAATGCAGCCTTTTTCCCTACAAATCGTTAGGTTTGCTTTTCATTAGGTCAGGATCAATAACTCTTTCCTTGTTTTCCTTTCTTTAACTTTCTGCTTACCGACTCCAAAATAACTTCACTTCAGGTCCAGAAAAATTCTGCAAAGGCCAGATTAAAACAATGTGGAGCCAGAACCGTTGAACTGATTAGCAGGATGGAAAAATCAGTCAACGATGAGTTTCCTCATCATTGAACAGACCCAGAAAATCACACAAAAAAATACATTTTGATTGTTGCTCTTAGAAAATAAAAATACTATTCTCATTAAATGTTACAGTTACAATTGCAAATATTGGCAGAGAAGACAAAACAGCCTAATTAATTTACTGGCATTGTTTTAAACATTTTGTTTATGATACAAAATACTGAACTGTATTTTGGCAATGCTGGTATTTGCTCACCAACATGTAAAAGGGCTTCATCGGCCCATATACAACATTTGGGGGATTTGTGATCTCTGTTTTTTTTATCTCCAGATCTTGGATGGTATCATACAGAATCTTGTGTATTTAATCCAAACTCACCAAGCACAGTAAGGCGGGCAGGACGGGATCTCATAGCAGCTTGGACGGCCTGACACTCAAAAATGGCATCATCCATCAGCTCCACACGCTGGATTCGCAAATGATGTTCCCCGGAGCCATGGTCGCCAATCACCGTGTAACGAGGATATCCTGCAGCACAAAAACATGTTTGTTCATGTTTACCACACGCTAAATCAATCGAATGAAGGATTTACTCCGAGATTTTCTGAGCAACAGTAAATTCATAAGCGAGCGAGTATGAGAGTTGGAAAATAAATTCTTATGGCAGAGACACAAATGGAGATGATAGAGATTGTTCACTTCATACTTGAGTAAAAATGCCTCTGAGGGTTTTATAGAACTGCCGGTGAAGTTAACGAGTTTGGTTGGAGGTTATAAAAGAAAAAATATGCTTGACTGCAACCACAAATACTTTCATTCAAGTCGCTTGCTCAGTCCAATGATTTGCGGTTCAATAATGCTGGAAAGCATGGGAATATCCATGAAACACGGTGTCCGTTCTTCACAATTCAAGACCGCCGGTTGAGGAGTTACCCCCTGAACTAACATTGCGATGCGCATTCAAAGTGGATTGCTGAGTGCATCCCTGGTTGTTTGACAAGGAAGCATTTTCATTTTAATGCATATGGAATTGCTTGTCCTCCGAAGACCGATTTCCTTTTCCTTCCAATCCACTTTTTGTTTTTATGATGATGTTAATTGTGGAGTAAGGGGAGTCGAACTGTTCATAAAAAATAAAAAAAATAAAAAAATACTGCACTCCGCATGATGATGAGAAATTGCAGAAAAATAGAGACAACTCCCTCATTCCTCGTGGTCTTAATGTCGAATCAATGATGAAAGCATGGCTGAATGACTTTATGATCAGATTATAGTCTGTATGAGCGTCGCATTTGAATTTACTGAACAGGTGAAGACACTGGATGCATTTTTTTGCATTTTATGGCAGTTTTTTCAAGTGATTATATATGGATCAATATTCTGATTTATTGAACAAAGCAATTCATATGCTGTGTGAAGCACTTTGTTTTTACAGCTTCAGCGGTTGTGCGAGTGGTATATAAATTAAAGCTGTATTTTATCGTATTTCCCTCAGCGTTGCTCCATCTTGTGGATGCATAATGCAACCTCAGTCACAATTGTAGCTTCTACCCTAACCACATTCTATGCAGTGCAAACTTAATGAAATCAGTTCTAAAATATGTCAGTCATTGGAGGTGCACCTTATAGTACCAAGTGTTTCATACCATTTCCCATGTCCAAACAATGGACATGTAGCATCTGGTGAGTGTTGTGGTAAATGTTGGCTTTTCAGTAAATGTGACGTGATGACTCGGCAAAAAAAGACCAAAAAAAACACAGACTTTAGTCACTGAAAAGTCTTTTTGTTGACGTGCAAAAAACAGCCCAGGAATTATTTCACCTCGGCAGCAAGTCCTTGAATTGTTCTATTGCGAAAGGCATCGTCTGTTCAAAGTCCAATTACTGATGGTTGGTTCAGTGAATCCAGTTGTCTTTAATAGAGCATCAAGTGGTTTCATTTTATGCTGGTGCAGTGAGTTATAGCCGATTAAGCCACTCTCTGCATTTTACCCTCCCACGTGTAGCTTTTAATCTTAAGCGTCCATCCACTAGGAGTGCCAAGGACAAAGGAACACATCAGCATTAAAGCTACGGAAACCCATACCATCGCAAGGCAATAAGTACAGAAAAAAAAGTGCAGCTCCAATGTTTGGAATGGGAGAATGAAGGTGATATTGACTTCCATCTTTGACTGTCATAATTTGTGACAATGTGTCCTACATTAAGAAAGAAAGCTACGTTGCACTGCAACAAGTTGTAAATGTAAAGGAGTTTAATTTAGAGCCATCACATTTAAAAGCCCCAATTAGTCATGTTAATAATCATTGACAGGGGAAAGACACATCACTTTGGCGTGTGCCTAAAAGATAGCCGAAAATAGTAGACACATCATTATGGACGCAAGGTCATCCTGAAAAATTATTGAGCTCCAATTTGACTATATGTCCATTGATGAGATTCAAGGCTATGATGACATTGTGGATCACAAGGGTAATGATTATCATGGCATAATCGCGATGATATAACTTTTGTTCACTCCAGTTCATTTCAGAGAGCATATACAAGGGGGTGTATGGGTATGTATATATGTATATTGCCTTATATACAGCCTTATATATATATATATATATATATATATATATATATATATATATATATATATATATATATATATATACATAAAGTATCGTTATATCGATATCGATATATCGATAGTCCTTATATCGATACTATTTCTATGCACGCATGGAGAAAATTACATGCAAACAGGGTCGGATATATCGATAGTCCCGGTTATATCAATATTTTTTCGGACTCCCTTGAATATCGATATAACGAGACTTTACTGTATATATATATATATATATATATATATATATATATATATATATATATATATATATACACTGTATATAAAGGCAAGGTCAAGTGCTAAAATGTTCTATGTGAGCCCCACTAGTCTAAACATATATATATATATATATATATATATATATATATCTTTATGATACATAAAAAAAAGGTGATCCGTGATCGGACGTTGAATATAAAGGGGCTAGTTTGCTCAAGGGCATAGTTTATCATTTCAAATGAGTTTTCGTTGGCAGTGTCGGATAATAAATACACTTGTAAATGTTCATGACAATGTTCAAAGGCCGCCTTACCCAAAGCAAGTAGCACAGACAATTTTTTATTCACCATTTGAAACAGATACTTGAAACTGCTCAGTGCCTAACTTGGGAGAACACGGACGGGAGCCCAAAAACTCCCTCTCAGAAAGTATTCCGTACAACAATAAAGGAGCCTTTGCATCACACATTCTCAAAATCAAACTGCATCTTGTCAAAGACATTTTTTCCCATTGATACGTTCCTAAAGCAGATATTTAGTGACATGTTTATCTGCTTCAGTGGTGTGAGATTCCTTAAAGGACAACCGACGTCTCCGGACAAGTTGTGTCCATAATTTGTAAAATGGCTTCAAATGACTTCTACTGAGCGTAGTTTATAAAGATTCCACCACATATAGCTATAATTTACGTTTTAAGACTTGCGCTGAATATTCCGGAAGTCTTGTTTTTGAGTTGGTGACGAGTCCGTATGTGACGTCACTGAAGGAACGTCCCTGACCGAAAAAAGGACACATTGTAGCAGTCCTTCCATCACGTCACTATATTTTGCTGTACTTGTTTGGTCTGAAAACGTCATGTTGCACCAAAAAGAGCCAGAAGAGGGCGACCAAGCTCCATGTAAGGAATTTATCAGCTTGTGGAAACGGGCTGATTAATTCCTCACACGGAGCTTGGTCGCCATTTTCTGCCTCTTTTTGGGTGATCATTTCCCCCCAATGTTGCTTCAAAATGGCACAGAATAAATTCTTTAATCGATTGCAAACAAGTATGCTTTCCTCTTCAGAACTATTTGAATCATATTCATAACTGGATGTGTAACAAGAAAACATATTCTCCGAATCTGAAGCCATTGTTTTGATTCTTCAGCCATGCAATACGTCTTGGCGTGACGTCACGGACTGGGGGCGGGACTTTCTGAAAATGCCCAATTCGCAACTAAATTTTTTTGCAGATTTTGGACACTTTAAGTCATTTTTATTGGTGTTTTTCTTTTGAATAAAAATATCATACTGCGTGTTTTGGGTATTTTAGATGCTATAAAACGTTTTTCTGATGTCAGTTAGGAAACAAAAAAGTGATGTCGGTTGTGTCCTTTAAGTGACACATTAGAGAGGGTTTTCATCGCAGCGTGGAATATACAATGGGATGTAATAATTTTAGATACATTTAATGGACAACGTTCATGTTTTAAAGAAGCAGCACATTTTTTTTGTGTTCAGTGTATTTTTTATAGCCACATGGGTCATATCCACCAAGAGAAAGTACCTTTATGTTAATTTTATCTGTAAAGAAAGTACTCTACTTAATCTGGTGGACCCCGTTCCTCAAGGTTGATGCAACCACATCAATAGATCCAAGTGATGGCCCTGGTTGGATGTTTGAGCCCATGTGTTTGTAAACTTTGAAGAAAATCACCCATTGACTTTTTTGAATTTTATGTTCAATTTTGTTGTCTGTTCATAACTCATTCTTGAAAGGTAGAATGTTTTTTTTCTTTGTTCCCATTAACATGGCATCACAATCAGAATCAGAATCATCTTTATTGCCAAGTATGTAGAACACACAAGGAATTTGTTTCCGGTCGAACACACTGCATTTGTATCATCATAGTCACAGTTGACAATATCATGCGTAGTTGAATTGTGTGGGACTAATATATAATATTAAATGCATTAAACGGATTATGATGGTGCCATGTTTTGGAATGAAAGCAAATTGGAAGCGAGCCAGTTTTACAGGAGGGATTGTGCGTGATTTTGAATGTTCCGCAGTCATTTTGCCAATCAGTTAATCTGTGCCTGTGGCAGTCAAGCATTTTTGCATTCGAGGTTAATTTCTCTAACTGGCCCCACAAGGGAGACTAATTAGAATTTTTAGGTGAAAAGTATGCAGTTGCCTTTCCCACTTTTTTTTCCTAAATAGGCAACATATTCATGTGGATGTTGCCTCTCATGTTGCCAAATTGCCTCTCAGCTCCACTCTCACCTCACTCACAATAATCTCTACGACCAATTCCTGTCTGGTTTCCGTCGCCGCCACAGCACTGAATCAGCCCTCATAAAAATCACTAATGATCTTCAATAACAGCAGATACCAGTTCCCTCTCTATTGTCATCCTTCATGATCTATCTGCAGCCTCTGACACAATTTCTCACCCCATACTGCTCAACAGACTTTCCACTCGAGACGTCACACACACCCCACTTAACTGGTTTCACTCCTACCTCACTGGCCAATCACAGTTTAACCAAATTAACTCATTCACTTCACGGTCCTCCCCTGTCTCTTTTGGTGTGCCCCAACAGTCTGTTCCTTCTCTTCATTATACCTTCTTCTCCTTGATATGATATCTTATGCAATTTTGGCATTCACTTTCACTGCTTCGCGGATGACACCCAACTCTACCCCTCCAGTAAACAT
Source organism: Hippocampus bargibanti (assembly GCF_051943395.1). Lineage (NCBI taxonomy): Eukaryota > Metazoa > Chordata > Actinopteri > Syngnathiformes > Syngnathidae > Hippocampus > Hippocampus bargibanti. The sequence continues at coordinate 8,067,544 of NC_142747.1, read as the reverse complement.
GACGCGTCTCCTCCACCTGCATCCCTTACACTTTGCCTCTTCAGAAATTAAATCCTGGCTTTCTCAGAACTTTCTCAAACTAAACAGCGAAAAAAGTGAACTTCTCCTTCTCTGTACTAAATCCACCCTTCACAAAGCAAACCGTTTCTCTCTCACCATTAACAATTCTACTGTGTCCCCCGCCCTTGAGGTCAAGAGCCTGGGTGTCATCCTCGATTGCACACTATCTTTTCACTCCCATATAAATAACATAACTTGGTCTGCATATTTCCACCTCCATAATATCAATCGTCTTCCTCTCTCACCCCTCACACCAGTGCTATCCTTATCCACAGTCTCGTCACCTTCCGTATCGATTATTGTAACTCACTTCTTTTCGGGGTCGATCCTCATCCTCCCTCCACCTCTGTATGCCCTATACTCGTCTCACCACGATGGGGTGCAGAGCTTTCAGCCGCTTTGCTCCCAAACTCTGGAACTCACTTCCACCCAACATCCGTAATATTGACTTACTTCCTACTTTCAAATCTCAAAACCTACCTGTTTAAACTTTCTTTCATGGTCTCGTTTAATCTGCTATTTTATTATTTATTGTTTTATTCATGGTTTTATCGTTTTATGTATTGTTTTTATTGTAGTGTCCTGGGGTGCTCAGAAAGGCGCTTGTAAATTAAATATATTGTTATTATTATTATTATATTCCCGTTATAAATCCCGTCACTACGAGTAGGATTGTCCCACTGCACTATGTGAGGGATGATGATGCACACAAGTTGTGTCCATAATTTGTAAAATGGCTTCAAATGACTTCTACTGAGCGTAGTTTATAAAGATTCCACCACATATAGCTATAATTTACGTTTTAAGACTTGCGCTGAATATTCCGGAAGTCTTGTTTTTGAGTTGGTGACGAGTCCGTATGTGACGTCACTGAAGGAACGTCCCTGACCGAAAAAAGGACACATTGTAGCAGTCCTTCCATCACGTCACTATATTTTGCTGTACTTGTTTGGTCTGAAAACGTCATGTTGCACCAAAAAGAGCCAGAAGAGGGCGACCAAGCTCCATGTAAGGAATTTATCAGCTTGTGGAAACGGGCTGATTAATTCCTCACACGGAGCTTGGTCGCCATTTTCTGCCTCTTTTTGGGTGATCATTTCCCCCCAATGTTGCTTCAAAATGGCACAGAAAAAATTATTTAATCGATTGCAAACAAGTATGCTTTCCTCTTCAGAACTATTTGAATCATATTCATAACTGGATGTGTAACAAGAAAACATATTCTCCGAATCTGAAGCCATTGTTTTGATTCTTCAGCCATGCAATACGTCTTGGCGTGACGTCACGGACTGGGGGCGGGACTTTCTGAAAATGCCCAATTCGCAACTAAATTTTTTTGCAGATTTTGGACACTTTAAGTCATTTTTATTGGTGTTTTTCTTTTGAATAAAAATATCATACTGCGTGTTTTGGGTATTTTAGATGCTATAAAACGTTTTTCTGATGTCAGTTAGGAAACAAAAAAGTGATGTCGGTTGTGTCCTTTAAGTGACACATCAGAGAGGGTTTTCATCGCAGCGTGGAATATACAATGGGATGTAATAATTTTAGATACATTTAATGGACAACGTTCATGTTTTAAAGAAGCAGCACATTTTTTTTGTGTTCAGTGTATTTTTTATAGCCACATGGGTCATATCCACCAAGAGAAAGTACCTTTATGTTAATTTTATCTGTAAAGAAAGTACTCTACTTAATCTGGTGGACCCCGTTCCTCAAGGTTGATGCAACCACATCAATAGATCCAAGTGATGGCCCTGGTTGGATGTTTGAGCCCATGTGTTTGTAAACTTTGAAGAAAATCACCCATTGACTTTTTTGAATTTTATGTTCAATTTTGTTGTCTGTTCATAACTCATTCTTGAAAGGTAGAATGTTTTTTTTCTTTGTTCCCATTAACATGGCATCACAATCAGAATCAGAATCATCTTTATTGCCAAGTATGTAGAACACACAAGGAATTTGTTTCCGGTCGAACACACTGCATTTGTATCATCATAGTCACAGTTGACAATATCATGCGTAGTTGAATTGTGTGGGACTAATATATAATATTAAATGCATTAAACGGATTATGATGGTGCCATGTTTTGGAATGAAAGCAAATTGGAAGCGAGCCAGTTTTACAGGAGGGATTGTGCGTGATTTTGAATGTTCCGCAGTCATTTTGCCAATCAGTTAATCTGTGCCTGTGGCAGTCAAGCATTTTTGCATTCGAGGTTAATTTCTCTAACTGGCCCCACAAGGGAGACTAATTAGAATTTTTAGGTGAAAAGTATGCAGTTGCCTTTCCCACTTTTTTTTCCTAAATAGGCAACATATTCATGTGGATGTTGCCTCTCATGTTGCCAAATTGCCTCTCAGCTCCACTCTCACCTCACTCACAATAATCTCTACGACCAATTCCTGTCTGGTTTCCGTCGCCGCCACAGCACTGAATCAGCCCTCATAAAAATCACTAATGATCTTCAATAACAGCAGATACCAGTTCCCTCTCTATTGTCATCCTTCATGATCTATCTGCAGCCTCTGACACAATTTCTCACCCCATACTGCTCAACAGACTTTCCACTCGAGACGTCACACACACCCCACTTAACTGGTTTCACTCCTACCTCACTGGCCAATCACAGTTTAACCAAATTAACTCATTCACTTCACGGTCCTCCCCTGTCTCTTTTGGTGTGCCCCAACAGTCTGTTCCTTCTCTTCATTATACCTTCTTCTCCTTGATATGATATCTTATGCAATTTTGGCATTCACTTTCACTGCTTCGCGGATGACACCCAACTCTACCCCTCCAGTAAACATGACGCGTCTCCTCCACCTGCATCCCTTACACTTTGCCTCTTCAGAAATTAAATCCTGGCTTTCTCAGAACTTTCTCAAACTAAACAGCGAAAAAAGTGAACTTCTCCTTCTCTGTACTAAATCCACCCTTCACAAAGCAAACCGTTTCTCTCTCACCATTAACAATTCTACTGTGTCCCCCGCCCTTGAGGTCAAGAGCCTGGGTGTCATCCTCGATTGCACACTATCTTTTCACTCCCATATAAATAACATAACTTGGTTGCATATTTCCACCTCCATAATATCAATCGTCTTCCTCTCTCACCCCTCACACCAGTGCTATCCTTATCCACAGTCTCGTCACCTTCCGTATCGATTATTGTAACTCACTTCTTTTCGGGGTCGATCCTCATCCTCCCTCCACCTCTGTATGCCCTATACTCGTCTCACCACGATGGGGTGCAGAGCTTTCAGCCGCTTTGCTCCCAAACTCTGGAACTCACTTCCACCCAACATCCGTAATATTGACTTACTTCCTACTTTCAAATCTCAAAACCTACCTGTTTAAACTTTCTTTCATGGTCTCGTTTAATCTGCTATTTTATTATTTATTGTTTTATTCATGGTTTTATCGTTTTATGTATTGTTTTTATTGTAGTGTCCTGGGGTGCTCAGAAAGGCGCTTGTAAATTAAATATATTGTTATTATTATTATTATTATTATATTCCCGTTATAAATCCCGTCACTACGAGTAGGATTGTCCCACTGCACTATGTGAGGGATGATGATGCACACATGATGTGTTTGGACGCGGGGACGTTGATCTTAGTAGTCAACGAAATTTCTGAGTCAGAATGCGGTACCCAAACCAAACAATGTAAAATACCCACATTAAGGAGTAATGAAACCATTACCAGGAATGGATTTGTCTTGAGGCTAGATCAATAATTGTGTGTGTGTGTGTGTGTGTGTGTGTGTGTGTGTGTGTGTGTGTGTGTGTGTGTGTGTGTGTGTGCGTGTGCGTGCGTGTGTGTGTGTATGTGTGTGTGTGGAATGAGTTAAAGCTTTCACCTCGACCGTGTTTCATCCAACGTAAGCGCAAGGGGATAGGAGCAGCTTTCGGGTGACAGGTTCATGAACTGAAGCAAAAATACACGCAAACGCACGCAAGCACATTCAATTACGAACGAATGGCTATCAAGTGTCATATTCTCATTCCAAGAGCAACTGCCAACTGTTCTGACTTGTGTCAAAATCAACTACGAGGGGGAAGATCTGGCCCATCACATTATTTTGTGTGGCCAGCAAAAGCAAATTATTGGCAAGTTTAACTATGGTTGCTAAAGTCTGAACCTAAATTTCAATTTGTCATATCTACAGTAAAGTCTCGTTATATTGATATCGGTTATATGGATAGTACTGCTTATTACGATACAATTTCTATGCGGATGACACCCAACTCTACCCCTCCAGTAAACATGACGCGTCTCCTCCACCTGCATCCCTTACACTTTGCCTCTTCAGAAATTAAATCCTGGCTTTCTCAGAACTTTCTCAAACTAAACAGCGAAAAAAGTGAACTTCTCCTTCTCTGTACTAAATCCACCCTTCACAAAGCAAACCGTTTCTCTCTCACCATTAACAATTCTACTGTGTCCCCCGCCCTTGAGGTCAAGAGCCTGGGTGTCATCCTCGATTGCACACTATCTTTTCACTCCCATATAAATAACATAACTTGGTTTGCATATTTCCACCTCCATAATATCAATCGTCTTCTTCTCTCACCCCTCACACCAGTGCTATCCTTATCCACAGTCTCGTCACCTTCCGTATCGATTATTGTAACTCACTTCTTTTCGGGGTCGATCCTCATCCTCCCTCCACCTCTGTATGCCCTATACTCGTCTCACCACGATGGGGTGCAGAGCTTTCAGCCGCTTTGCTCCCAAACTCTGGAACTCACTTCCACCCAACATCCGTAATATTGACTTACTTCCACTTTCAAATCTCAAAACCTACCTGTTTAAACTTTCTTTCATGGTCTCGTTTAATCTGCTATTTTATTATTTATTGTTTTATTCATGGTTTTATCGTTTTATGTATTGTTTTTATTGTAGTGTCCTGGGGTGCTCAGAAAGGCGCTTGTAAATTAAATATATTGTTATTATTATTATTATTATTATATTCCCGTTATAAATCCCGTCACTACGAGTAGGATTGTCCCACTGCACTATGTGAGGGATGATGATGCACACATGATGTGTTTGGACGCGGGGACGTTGATCTTAGTAGTCAACGAAATTTCTGAGTCAGAATGCGGTACCCAAACCAAACAATGTAAAATACCCACATTAAGGAGTAATGAAACCATTACCAGGAATGGATTTGTCTTGAGGCTAGATCAATAATTGTGTGTGTGTGTGTGTGTGTGTGTGTGTGTGTGTGTGTGTGTGTGTGTGTGTGTGTGTGTGTGTGTGTGTGTGTGTGTGTGTGTGTGTGCGTGTGTGTGTGTGTGTGTGTGTGGAATGAGTTAAAGCTTTCACCTCGACCGTGTTTCATCCAACGTAAGCGCAAGGGGATAGGAGCAGCTTTCGGGTGACAGGTTCATGAACTGAAGCAAAAATACACGCAAACGCACGCAAGCACATTCAATTACGAACGAATGGCTATCAAGTGTCATATTCTCATTCCAAGAGCAACTGCCAACTGTCTCTGACTTGTGTCAAAATCAACTACGAGGGGGAAGATCTGGCCCATCACATTATTTTGTGTGGCCAGCAAAAGCAAATTATTGGCAAGTTTAACTATGGTTGCTAAAGTCTGAACCTAAATTTCAATTTGTCATATCTACAGTAAAGTCTCGTTATATTGATATCGGTTATATGGATAGTACTGCTTATTACGATACAATTTCTATGAACGCAAGGAGAAAATTTACATGCCGCAGGATCGGATATATCGATAGTCCGGTTATATCGATATTTTTTCCGACTCCCGAGAATATCGATATAACGAGACGTTACTGTAATTCACAATAAGAGTCACGATTCTTGACTTCCGATTTTAAAACTAGCAATTCAGCATTATGTTGCATGTCACTCCTTGGCCTTCAAGAGTGCTACCTCTGAATCAATCCGCAGCTTCCACTGTAAACAAGTATGGTTTTATTGACTACACATCCTGTACTGTACTATAGGGTACAGTTAGCCAGGAAATACATTGTGAAGAAAGAAATACTGTCATTAAACGTAGAGTTTATACCAACAACATGTGGATTCATGATATGATGTCAGAAACCGCTCTTTCACACCGCAGAGAAGATTGAAAGAGATAGCGAAGCATCAATAATAACGTTATTAAATTGTAATATTATTTACTGTTTTCTGACATTTTCAGACACAATTGACTGAAAACTCTGACATTCAACAGGCCTGCAAGCAGGCCCTGCATGTCGCCAACTCAAAATCTGATTGGTTAAAGCAACAGGCATTTGTTAAAGCAACAGAGTCATCGGCACCGCATTTATTGGTCCAGGGCCTGCAGAACTGATTGTGAATGCATTCAGGTTGATTTCTGACCAAAACGATGGCTGAAATCTGATTGGTTAAATGCTTAAATAAGTAAACACATTTGGTAGCGGCACAACAAGGGAAAAGCAATAAAAGGAAGCTAAAAGACAATTTGGAATTATTTAAAAAGCATTTACGTATAAAACATAAATATCATTCGTATGTGATTCAAATATTTTTAGGCCAGCAGAGAAGGCCTTGCAGGCCCTGACGGCACACCACTGTGTAATATATATCATGATATATGAGCCTCCACGGGAACTACAATGTGGCCAGCAACAAACAAGAATTTGACACCCCTGCCCTCTGCCAACTGGCTTACAAATCAGGCATACAAACACTTAATTCTCCACCTTTTACCATGTGCGCAACTAATAATTAATTAGATGTTGCTTTTTTTGAAGCTGCAACCATAATAACAAAGGAGACGTGTGCTATGTCATGGATATTCATAAGCATGATTGACATTTTCTTAGGACCCACTTCACTTCCTGCTTCACTAGAATTACAAAAAGGATATAGGTAACGCTGACTTAGGTTTTTCTTCTGTGTTGTTTATTTCAAGTGGTGCACCGTGGCGGTGTCTCGTTTTAATTACCCTAACCCGTGAACGGGCGGTTGGTCCCAGATGGCGGGACACGCCATTTCACAAGCAGCCTGGTTGTCGGTAAGCCAAGGAGACGTCTATCATTGAAATGCATCTGATTTGCCACACTTTATAAATATATACATAGCTGTCACTTTCTTTTCACTCTGTACATTTCTGATTGAATGTACCGTCATGTTTTTTTTTTTTTTTTACTACAGAATACACTGAATGTCTATGAATGCAGTAATGATAAAAAAGAGGCAGCTGTGTTGCTCTTCATATCAAGAAGTGTCAGCCGTCTGAATACAAGACACTCAATCTGGATCATCATGTATTTTTGGGGAGCTATCTTCACCAGGCAGGCAGCTATTTCACCTTATACAAGACCTTGTATAGTTTATTGCAACGATAAGAAAAAGATCACGCTGCTTTAGGAAACATGAAAAGAATGCACTGTGTTGACATTACAATTGTTTTGCCCCAGGACCGTGGATCATGAGGTTTCGCGTTAAGGGCCAGTGTAACTATCAACGTTTACCCTTGATCTGTCTCATTCCACATACTCATTAAATATATTGCTAAAAAGCTTGTCTCTACATACTCATTAAATATCTTGCTAAAAAGCTTGTCTCTACATCATTGAAGCAAGTAAATATATAGAAAATAGATAAAATAAAATAAAAATGCTAAATAACATTTATTGTTATATAAACAATGTTATATAAACATTATATATATATATATATATATATATATATATATATATATATATATATATATATATATATATATATATATATACCGTATTTTCACGACCAAACGGCGCACTGTGTGAAAAGGCGCAGTCTCATTTATGTGTGCCATTTCTGTATTTAACACACACATTGGGCGCACCGGATGAAAGGACGCAAGTTTTATATACCGGTACATATCCTCTACTGCCATACGTACGTCCGCCTCACAACAACACACAGGCATACAAGTATGCGTATTTCAAAAAACAGATCGGGAGCAAAACTGAGTTTGGTAGTGCTTTATTTATTAATTACAAAGGAATATCATTTTGTAATCATCACTCAATATGCGTCGGCATGGTAAAAAGGAGCACATTACCGGTACCGACTTTTCCGAAAGCTCAAACCACCGTGCTAGAAGACACGTTAGCCCAAACATCCACAATCCATTGGCAAACTGTGGCATCCAGCCCTTTTTGTTTGCCTTAAGAATGACGCCTGCTGGAAATGTCTCTTTAGGCAAAGTCTTTCTTTTAAAAAAATCACAATCGCCGGGAGTTTCTCTCCGTTAGCATGGCAGCCTTTTCGCCAGCTTTTCAGAATAATTCGCCGGCCGTCGCTACAGTAGTCCCGGTCCGCATGGAAAAATCGCACAGTTTCATAAAACGCCAGCACCAAGACGGACCTCCTTGGAAATGTTCAATTTTCATTTCCTCCGCTAGCGTTACTGCTCTGAGTGGGATGGTGACAGTCGAAACGCTCCTTATGCTCGCAGATCCATTGCTCGAATCTTTCCTCCAACTCCGGCCACCTTGCCTTATGTACGCGTATTATGTCACGGCCGCTCCATTCACATGTTCTTCGGCGTAACTGATAGCCTTCAGTTTAAACTGAGCTTCATAACCGTATCTCTGTGCCATTTTCAGGGTCGTTAAAACAGCAATGTTCTGCATAAAGCACATACCTGTTCGTTTATACACAAACCACGGCCCACATCCCCCCCACATGTTCTCTCCCACGTCCTCCTCATGGTGGTCTCTAATGCGTCCGCACTACAGGGCGCACCGCACATTTTCAAAAAAATCTGAGACGTTTATATGCGCCTTATGGTCGTGAAAATACGGTATATATATATATATATATAAAGTCGCAACAAAAGTGATCATCAATGAATATCCCTTTGTCTCAGCATGTCTCAGCCCCATGGTGGGGGGTATTGGGTTGTCTAGGATCGGATGGATTAAAACATTATAGGGGTAAATAGGTGGCTATGTAATGTCATTGTTGTCGTTATTGCTTCATACTGTTTGACTATGCATTTTTAAAAGTAAATAGGACATTAAAAATAAGTAATGCATGTCTTAAATTGTATAGGTGCTGAAATTCCACGTGACGGTGCTAATGCATCTTCTGAAATGGGCCATAATTATTAATGCATAGTTTTCATAACTGTTAAACAAGCCAAATTAGCTAACAATACAGACCAAGAAGGTGCATAGCATGATGTGGATGACAGTGCTAGAAAATGTAATTAAATCTCTATGTTGAACAAAATTAATAAACACCAATTTAAACGATTTGGGTATTGACTCCTTTGATAGATTTTCTCATTCAATATTTCACTGCTCGGATTGTTGAGGATGAGTGTTGTTTGGCTGAACACGCGTACATCCTTTATGAACAACTGCGTAGCAGTCACTATGTGTTGTCTAAATTGGATGATAAATGAAAACAGATTGATTGGGATAGGAAACGCAATGACATTACAAGTGGAATTATGGTAGGATTTTGATGCTTCTCTGTTAAACATGAGATATATTTTGGCCAATCATCATTAGGGAGGTGGTATTGAATAGTTGGTAATTAATATTAATGTGGTGAAAAGTGGTTCATGCTTGGTGCTCAAGTGCTTCGATATGACACAAGTAGTCGGCATTCAACAATCTCTTGCGAACAAGAGGCTGTGTGAAATACTTTATTTATTAAAAGCACATGTGGGAAGGTTTGATTTCAATCGTACGTCATTTTAACTTCATGTTCACTTTTAGAATCTCATCTCACACAACTGAAGTATATTTGCTTAGAATGATCCTTCCACTTAGCAGAGATAGATAGCTAAATTGTTCAATGGATAGATACTGTAGAATTGAGTAATTGTGTGGTTACAATATGTTTCTTACCTGAGAGGTCCCTCCCTACCCCGAGCGCCAGGCCATCTTTGATCCACAGGACAACGCCGTGGTAACCAGGGATGGAACATGGTAATGTCACAGGTTGGCCAGCCACAACAACCAAGTCCTGTGGCTGCTGGGAAAACATGGACTTCCCACCTGAAAGCACAATCAGACACATAGACCAATCAGGCAAATTCATTCACTATATTGAAGGAGAAAGTTCCAATTGTATTTTTCTCTTTTAAATGGCACTTGTCACTGGCTTAAATGCCCCATGAAGCAAAACTGAATGGGAATGGCACCATATGCCGATGTCTACTCAGTCTCCACACACCCCTTGTCAAACATGTTAAAAGAACTCCTGAGGACGAGCCACAAATATGTTCAGTTGCTATTCATGATGTAAAGATGAGATACATGCATCCCAGGTGTCAGCGTGATGTCAGGACTGAAGTGCAGACTCAGAGGCAGCTGTTCCACCTCAAATTGGTTCATTTATAAAGGATGTCCTCAGACAGCTGAGCTGGGCCTGTGCACAAGGCAGATAACACCATCTCATCTCCCAACAGTACTCTAGCGGCATACATTAACTCAAGTTTGCACCCGTGTAGTCCAACTGTGCAACTGCCATTAGCTGCACCCCACTGCTGCATTTTCATGAAGAAAGCAAAGTGCAGTGAACTCCATTAGCGGAAGAGGGTTCGTTAATGGGGCCCGATACAGTGGAGAAGGGTAGAGACAAAGGAGGGAGTTGGCATTATATAAATATATAAACAGCCTATGAAAATAACGCCACAACATTCTTATGCCAAGTGTACGTTGTTTTAAATGTGTTTAGTTATTTACAAGTCTATATTTTATATAGTATTTTTTATTTTGTTGTTATATTCCACAAAGGTGGCTGAAATCATCCCCCAATAGCAAAAATGCCCTCCAAAGTATGCTGTTTTCCAGATATATTTGTAATGAATGAGCGAAATTGTATTGTTGATAATCAAATATATTAAAAATAACTGAATATCTGTGCGTACATCTTATTACCCTCCACCCTCTTTATAGGTGTTATTTATTTGGTGTCACATTCATGTGCTGATCAGATTGCGGATGAGGAACTTGAGTAGATTTGTTGTCCCATTTCAAAAAAAATCAAAAGAGTGTCGAAGTCCGAGACTTGAAATAAAGCTGAATAGTATTATGCTGGCAAGGTTGTGGTGGTGGTGGACCCCCAAAGGTGCAATCAGGAGAGAGGAACAGGGTGTATTTGACAATGTGTATTAAATAAGTCAGCAAGAAATCTCAAACAACAAAGTTGTCAGAACAAAAAGGTCCAAAGTAGCAAACAAAACCATGAGTAAAACATAAGACGAAACAAACTTGACAGGAATAAACAAATAATGAACGGCCAACACGGAATGGTCGTGCTGGTAGTGCTTTTAACTGTGATTAAACAATTAAAAAGACCAAATCCTGTGCAGCTGCAAGCGTGGCCCTACAAAGCCACCTGTTGGTTGCAAACTGAAACGAGACAGCTGTACTGTATTCCCTTTAGCGTCGCTCCATCTAGAGCACAGGTGTCAAAGTCAAGGCCCACAGGCCAAATCCGGTCCGCCACATCATTTTTTTCGGCCCGCGAAAGCAAATCTTGTTAAATTCCATGATGATTGCTAAAATCTGAGCCAAAAATTCACATTTTAGGATGTCAACCACAATAAAAGTTATTATTCTTGACTTCAGATTTGAAAACGAGTTATTCATTAATTTGCTGTGTGCTCTATATGTAATATTTGAAGGGATTTAAACATTCTAATGGGTTCCCCAAATTCATAACGGCCCTCGAGAGGAAACCATAACTACAATGTGGCCCGCGGCAAAAAATGACTTTGACATCCCTGATCTAGAGGATGCATAAAGCCATCACAGCCACTAATAGGGTTTTTATTCGGTGCACCTTATAAAGTCATGCTCCATATAGTAGATGAAAACAGTTTCAAAATAGGCCATTTGCTGAAGCTGCACCTCATACTCCGGAGCGCCTCATAGTTCGGAAAATATGGTATATATGTGCATAATGCACTTCAAGAAAAAACATAAAGAACACTTTTGTTTGTTTGTTTACATTTGAAATGTAAATTTCTCCACTGCGAGACTACTAAAGGCAAATCCAATCCAATCCAATCCAATTTGCACAGCAACTAAAATAAGACTGTGCCCAAAAACCACCCACTGGGAGGGGGGATTAGTAACAATATCAGATAAATGTTGTTGGATTTGCTAAATCATGCTTTTTCAAACCTTTGATAAGAGCTTATCTGTGATCATCATAAAGCTACCTTTTCCCTATAAGAAACCCAACATATTTTGCCAGTGATCTGCTGACCAAGTTTATTTTCAATAGTTCACAAAGACAGTCAAGGTCATCGCACTCTTTTTGTCATTCAGGGGCTGACATCTGCAGAACATTTCAAAGATGGATGTGATGCAGCTGCAGATTAAATCTTCACAGATTAGGAATGATTCAGCAAACAATCAGAGCCGGAGATGAGGACGGCCATTATGCATACTGTTTAGTACCAACGTGTTGATGAAAATCAACTGCAAGGAGAGAAATAATTTTCTCTCGGTTGGCCGGTAAATGTGTCTATTATCCCTGCCCCCCATGGTTTATCCACCTTTAAAATTGACAGCAAATTGCACCCTACCGCTGCGGTTGTAAGAAATGTCAAGTTGCCCGTTGCATCAGCTAAAATACCAAATGAAATATTTTCATCAAAGTGACCATCCGACGGAAGGACCTGCCAACGTGCTTTGATTTATTCCAGGTTGTTTCTTGATCAAGACCAAAAAATAAAAATACAATCATGGATCCGATGACCGCTCACTTCTTTCAAATGGGCTCCAGACTTTGTACAGAGCCATATCTATGACAGGCTGGTCCTTTGTATCGCCTGTTGTTGTTTCACTTCAGATAATCGGTTTCCTGTTGGATGGCTGCTGCGTTTTCGCACACACAAGGAAAATTGTCTTTATTCAGACTAGCAGCCCCAAATTCATCGCTCAGTCAATCAGTGCGTTTTGGAAACGATGTTTATAGTCAAACGGTCGGCCCACTTGAGAGAAAATCATCAGCATGCCGCCTGTGCGCCATGTGGCCACACAGCACTAAAGCCAAGATCATAATCACAAACTATTATCCTTCCGGTCACGCTATTTATTGCTATTTTGACGTATGACTTTCAAATATAGTACATCCAAGGGGGTAACTTGAGGATGGCAGCTTTCCATGTTTTCAGCTTTGGACACCAAATGGATGTACTGTTGGAATCAACAGCAGTGTAGGAGGAGCAACACGGAAGAAAATAGATTAAAATAAATGTCATTATCTTTCACAGCTGGGCTTCCAGGTAGATTTTGTATTAAACACACTGCACGTCGAAAAAGAAAAACATACATTGAAATCAAGGTTATTCTTAATATGAACATACCTTTCCTCACTAAAAAATAGCCTATTCTTCTATTCCGTGGCAGTCAATAATCACAAATCCACCATGCATTAACAAACCCATTTTATGGTTTATGTCTTATTTTTGTTTATTTATTATTTGAGATGGTAACATATTGCTCCCTGGAACTCACTCCCAGTCAACTTCAGAAAAGATGTAAATAAATTCTGTGTCTGCTCTATAAATCACCCGAGTCCTGAATACATTAAATACATGCGAATTGAAAATAAATCCAAAACTGCTCTGAGATCTGCAGACATGTTTCAATTTTTGGAGCCGAGGGGACTCATTTAACGAAGAGAACAGGTTCTCTTCATTCTTATGCCTTAAATTTAAACTATGTATAGTACAATAATAATAATAATAATAATAATAATAATAAAAATAATATTAATAATAATAATAATAATAATAATAATAATAATAATAAAAATCCATTTGTAATAATAATAAATAAAATAAAATAAAATAATGTATCAAATGGGGACACCGCTCTGCTGGTGCACATCTTCCCCCACCGCCATTTCCTGTGACCCAAAAGCAATCTCAACCCGCCCACAAGGCCGATAAGGCACTGGCAAAGTATTTGTCAAATAATGCATTTTACATGCTTCATGGTGCTTAATTAAATTGTTTTAATCCGTCTTTACTTATGTATTTTTTTTCAATCTCAAACTGGACATGAAAACTTTCATAATATCTGCATATGTCGACGCTTTCAGCACAAATGACGATATGGAACGAGGGCCGATTCTTCAGTGAAATTAGGTTTTTGTTACACTCATTAATATCAAAATGTGAGGCCCTCAAGGTAGCAGGCAACTACAATGGCGGATAATTATGAATAATTCATGTGGCCCGATCGCTGACATTAGAGAAAGGATGTCTTACAGTGACTTATCTTCCTCATCATTGTGTTCAAATCCTTCCATTCTGCCCATCTCTTGTAAAACACACACAGAATGCTAAGTGACACGCAATATGCCTATCTGGAATATGACGGCTATCATTAGGAGCGAAATGTGTCGACAGTAACGCAAATTCATTCAAGCCGGGAAGACAAACACTGGTGCTACTGCAAGACGTTAGTTCTTATTCCATTTCTCACACTGTGCATCGTTGGTGTATGACAGTTGCCAAGGCACAATCAAGATGAATCACCTCAGATGACGACTTCTATAAATTACAAATGGCGACAGTGGTGGGGCCTCAGAGACACACACGTAATCATTAGCCGCATGGCCAGGAGGAAGTGAGATTTCATGGACATCACAGACTGGAACATCATAGGCCACAAATGGATTTTTACATCTCTTCGGGCTGCTTCTTTTTCTGACCGTTTCCACAGATCTTGGTATAAAGGACATCTCGGCATCCATTCAAATGAAACCCACAAAATAAGACAACACGATACCATGAAGCATTCGACTCATATCAACATTTGCATGATGTGCATTTACAGTACATTTCGGGTTGTCGAGATGGCAAGAGAATCATCTATTCACAGGGAGTATCTGATGTTTGGATCACAGTAATGCCCCCGCTGTGATTATAATTACCGTTATAAAGGTGCAACTCCAGTCTCCACAGCAACGACTGTTCATAGGAACCAACTCATACGTTATATTTAGCATAAACGGAAGCCGCGTCCCCCTCCTGCCTTGCTAAGGTATTGATTAAAAAGTGCGTGGAAATGAACCGACTTGCTCACAACCGAGATACTTTTTTTCAAAAGCATTCACCCTTGTATAATGGCAAGCGGGGGACTTAAAAGCGATGCAAATGAGCTAGAGCTGAAGTGAGGAGTAGGAGTTTTTGGAAATAGGCTTCTGACTGATAGGAAAGGTCAGATCTGTTTTCCCGGTTCGATCCTTACATGCTTTCTTTGTCAACTGCACCTCTTCATTTGCTCTGCCGCTGGAGTATTTGTGGCATTTGTTTGCAGTGCTCGATGCCACACGGGTTATTGTCGAAGTGCAAACACTTGCGTGTTTACTGAGTAACTATGTACCTGACGATTTACGAGGAGGGAAGAGGTTGAGGAGATTTTAGGAGCGGGGCCGGTGGGAGTCATCATGTTCATTAAGGAAAGAGGAGCTGTTGAAAGGTCTTAGGGGGTTGAAATGCAGGAAATTTGAGAGGCATCCAGTACATAGCTAAAAGCATCTGGATATATCCATCCATTATGTATGTATGTATGTATGTATGTATGTATGTATGTATGTATGTATGTATGTATGTATGTATGTATGTATGTATGTATGTATGTATGTATTGTGATGTCACGAGAGGCTGTGTCCTGGAGGGCAAATACATCCCCCTAAGATGGCTCCACCCAGAGAGAGTCTTGGCCCCATCTGGTGGAAGGCAGCAATTAAAACCACACACCTGCAGCTGATCAGGGCAGGATTGGCAGGCAATGCTCTTAAGGCAGAGAGCATCTGAGTGTGGAGCTTGGGGAAAGACAAGCTCGATTGCTGTGCTCTGTGAAGAAGTTGATTGCTGCGTGGAACTCATTGCCAGTTGGGACCACACGACAGGACACTGGATTTGGACCTTGCTAAGGTGGCTAGGCTACATGAGGAGGACGTCAAGAGGGGTGAGGCCTAGAGACTCTTGGAAAAGAACTCCGTCTTCAGTTTTACCTCAGAAGAGACTTTATTTTTATTTAAGTATTGGAAGAGACACTATTCAAACCTTTGTTGCTTGTGAATCCCCCCTGAAACCTTTGTTTGTATCCAAACCTGTCGTCCATTGCACTTCTTGTCCTGTCCCGCTGAGAGCCAGCCTCTCATGATATCACAGTATGTATGTATGTATGTATGTATGTATGTATGTATGAATTTATTTATTTATATATTTATTTATTTATTTACTTCTACTGACTGGACACTATAAAAAGATCCTGAATGGTCATTCACTCTTCTTCAGGGAAGAGTGAATGAAAACTGTGTGAAATGATCACAACCCATGATTTGAAATGTTTTAATGTGATAAAATCGGAATTATCCACTTTGCACGTTTGCATCAAGTGGTTAGTATTTCCGCCTTACAGTGCAGTGCAAGAATCAAATTTTGTTCTGGCCTTCCTGTGTGGAGTTTGCATGGATTGTATTGGATTTCCCTTTATTAGTCTCGCAGTGGAGAAATTTACATTTCACAGCAGCATGTTCTTCCTATGTGGATTTTCTCTGGATACTCTGGTTTCCACCCACATTCCACAAACACAAATGATAGGTTAACACTCTTAAATGTTGCCTAAACGTGGGTGTCAACTCGAATGTGTGTTCCTGTATGTGTGTTCTGCAATCAGCTTGAAATCAGGGTGTACCCCGCCCAATGCACAAATACAGCTGCCAGAGGCTCCAGCTCCTCTGCGACTTTTCTGAGGAGAAGCAAATGAGAAAATGAATGGATGGCTTCTTCCGTGAATTGTATTCCGTACAACCCCCCCCTCCGAGAAAAGACTGAGTAAGTCTGTTTTTTAAATGAAATAATAATAATAATAATAATAATAATAATAATAATAATATAATAATAATAATAATAATAGTTTGCTGACAAAGTTTCTTGGATAAGAAGTGAAACGTCTGACACCTTCAAAGAAGTACAGATGACGGCTGAAGAAAACTTTTCATCGATGTACCAATCCTGTACGACAGAGAGCTTACACAGACGAATATAATATAATAATAATAATAATAATAATAATAATAATAATAATAATAATAATAATAATAATAATAATAATAATAACAACGGAAAAAAATAATGGAATCCATCAGTGACATGCAGTACCAAGGTCATTAACTCATTCACTGCCAGACGTGCAAAAATCCAGTGCCAGGGTTTTTGTCATTTTCACTCAAATTCCAGGACCCACAGAATATTGAGTATTAGGACTACATAAACCTTCAATGCAGCGTAAGAAACCTTATCCTCTCCTCTTTCATCAGAAAAAAATAGTTCACTCCCAGGTTATATGGGTCTGGAGTAATATAGGGTGCAAGTGAGGGTGGTTGTACAAAAGACAAATGCTGTCCCTTCATGTGAGGGAAAAAAAACATTGCCAGGAGTCTCACCAGCGCTTTATCGGCACCCCCCGCAAGAAAAAAAACTAAACCCGAACAAATTTGGGGATGGCAGTGAATGAGTTAAAAAGACTTCCTATAATGAAACCAGAAGTGAAAACTTCTGGTTTCATTATATAATGCAACACAAATAATTCACTCTGAAAAAATAAATAAATAAAGTTCATCGCCTCTTACGAAACCAACTTAAGATGTCGATACACAAAGTAATGCGACGCTATCAACACGAAGGCTTTTGCGGCACTTTGTGTGACTCACTGTAAAATCAACATTTGACACCCTCTCTACGGTGGAGACATCCATTTGCCTCCCATTCTCCTCAACTATTTGCTTCCCCCCGAGACAGCCTCATATCATTTTTCATTGCAGGCGTCCGTGACATTGAAAGAGACCCCTAATGAAAACATTTGTCTTTCTTTCAGAGAGGTGGGTAAGGGCTGACACCAGAGGGAGACATATTTGTACCAATCAGGCCTTCATCTCGCTGTCCCCGCCAGTGTTTCATCTTGACAGGCCTCTGATGAATCCATCACTTAGCCTTGATTTGGTGGAGCGGCTCACCACTGCCAGAGTGCCAGGTTAAATCACAAGTGACAGCGGGCCAACAATGCTAATTACACAAAGAACCTTTACCATGAATGCAAGTAAACATAGCAAATACATGTATGTGTCTTATCGCTTGTCAAAAACATGACTTGTCAAGGGAGTTCGAATTACCGTGGTCAATGTGGGGAAAACAAAAAAAAACAGAGGTCATGGTTCTTTTTTTTGTTGATGTAGTTTACCAGTTGTGGGAAAGTCAACAACAAACCAGTTTTAATATTTTGGTCACACCAAATCGCTACTATTGTGTTAAGGCTATTTTTTAATTAGCTCACACATTGCAAACAATGATGTTTGGTAGGTGTTCGGTGTAAAGTCATCACAGTGCCTTAATGGACAACCGACATCACTTTTTTGTTTCCTAAATGACATCAGAAAAACGTTTTATAGCATCTAAAATACCCAAAACACGCAACATTCAACGATTCACCATTGCGTTATTTATGTGTTTTCCTTCTAATTTCGCCATCAACATGGATCAACACGAAGTTTTCACACCAAACAAAGTACCACAAAATGCATTGAGGTGATGCAAGGTATGTCCTTTCTCGGTGAGGGGCGTTCCTTCAGTGACGTAGGGTGAGGACTCACCAACTCAAAAACAAGACTTCCGGAATATTCAGCGTGAGTCTTAAAACAAAAAATATAGCTATATGCGGCGGAATCAGTCGAAGTCATTTGAAGAGATTTTACAAATTATGGACACAACTTGTCGGTTGTCCTTTAATACTTTGTCACGGTTTGCGAGGTGGTGATGGCGGGTTCGGATCCCAAAAAGCAGGCAGGAGGGAGCAGGAGATTGTTTGACAAATTGTATTAAAATAAAGTCAGCAGGAACAAAATGTAAAACATCAAAATGATCTGAATGGAAAAAATACAAAGTAGCAAAAGAAGACCAAAAGTAAAAGCCCGCCAAGGTTAAACAAACACATACACAATGCATGCAGCAAACAAGCAGCAAACCAATGAATCGGCCCCGGATGATCGTGCCAGGTGTCCTTTTAAGTGTTATTGATTATAACGACCAGCACCTGCGAGGCTGCCGGCAGGGCTGACGTCGCTACCCGCTGGTCGCCAATCTGATCGGGACGACCAGCACCTGTGCAGGTGCAGACGGGGCCGACAGCGCCCCCCGTTGGTCGCCAACCAGATCATGACATACTTATTCAGAATATTGAAAAAAAAATAGTATTAGAGAGAGAGAGAGAGAGAGAGAGAGAGAGAGAGAGAGAGAGAGAGAGAGAGAGAGAGAGAGAGAGAGAGAGAGAGAGAGAGAGAGAGAGAGAGAGAGAGAGAGAGAGACGCAAAGCCTTGGTGTATTTATTAGGAGTATTACCGCCACCTCTCAAGTGCTGCTGCACTGAAGGAGTCACAGCTCCCTGAGCAGTAACAGCTCAGCGGAGGGTTACTGAGCCTTTTTGTCATTTTCAGAGGATGATGGAGGGATTCAATGCAAGACCTCCAACGTTTATATTTTCCTCTAGTGTTTGCCAAATCAACCTTGGTTAAACATCAAGAGCGGGATCGATCTATCAGTGGTTGCATGTCCTCTGTCACGGTTTGCAAGTTGGTGATGGTGGTTGTGGATCCCAGAAAGCAGGCAGGAGGGAGCAGGAGGTTGTGTTTGACAAATTGTATTAAAATAAAGTCAGCAGGAACAAAATGTAAAACATCTAAATCATCTATACATAAATACAAAGTATCAAAAGAAAACCAAGAGTAAAAGTCCGCCAAGGTTAAACAAACACATGCACAGCACACAACGCATACAATGACTCGACCCCAAATGGTCATGCCGAGAGTCCTTTTGACTGCCACTGATGGGAACGACAAGCACCTGCGAGGCTGCAGGCAGGGCTTACAGTGCTACCCGTTGGTCGCCAATTCGAACGTGGCAGGCTGCCACTGATCGGGACGACCAGCACCTGTGCAGGTGCAGCCGACAGCACCACTCGTTGGTCGCCAACCCGATCATGACATCCTCAATCTTTCTTCTTCTCTGGTGAAAAAAAATAATGGAGAATAATAAAAAATAAAAGCTATTTAACACCCCTCATTCGTGCCATCGGGGGCCTATTTTACTTAACACCTGGCTGGTTAGTAGCTTGTAAACTGGGAGCAACCCCACCATCTCCTAAAAAAAGTCAAATAGGTTGTCTATGGTGAAGATGATAAATATTGAATTTGATCAGACTTTTAGCCATTGACACAGCCCCTATCTGCCACATTTGTCAAATGTGTAAAGTGATGAAGAAGACTCCTGCTGTTGGTGTCAAAGAGCACATTGCTGTTTGAATGGGGCATTATCGAGACAAGAAAGAAAGTACATTGTGGCACACCTCTGCTAAAAGGTCCCTAACATAAAATAAAAAAATATATAAAAAAGGGGGAAATGCATTTTAGTCCGTGTATCATATGTGGCAAGAGAGAGCTAAATATTCACTCGACTTTTCAGTACATCTGAGGCAGTCATTAAGCAATAACAAAAATTTATCTAAATAGTCCAAAAGGCTTTCTCTGGGATTTGACGTGAAATGATTCTCCAGAGAGGTGTACAGAGGGTCACTTAAGTGGTGAAAACGAATGAGAACCATTGCGCGTTTTAAAATGGGTATGTGATTTTTATCATAGGCAAGTGCGCCGGATGAAATTGACTGGCTGCACAGTCTGTACATCACCGATGATGCCCCGCATTAAAAGCACAGCGGCATATCCTCTGTTCCCCTCTCAGACTTTCACAGCAGTACCTCATCAAGCTCCCGACAGCCAATAGCACCCCACCTCCGCTCACCCACCTCATCCAGCACGAATATCCAGCATCCCCGGTCGCCTTGGACATGCTTTCACACCCGTTGACATCTCGTACATAACCCCGCCTTTCATGGAAATCTCTCAATCAAAGCTTCATTTGCATTCCAAAATAGCACTTCACACACAGACAGGGGACATAAAATCACATCTGTCTTCAAATAAATGAATGGCGGGCGGCGGTTCAAAAATCGTGTAAAAAATGATGTAAAAGTGAGCGCTGAGTGAGGAATAAGCGTGACATATTTCACAGCTCTTACAGTCCTTTAGCGAAAGCCATAAAAAATGCACAGCTGTATGAGGTGCAAAAGTCTCAGGCTTGAGGGCGACTTAAAGGACAACTGACGTCTCCGGACAAGTTGTGTCCATAATTTGTAAAATGGCTTCAAATGACTTCTTCTGAGCGTACTTTACAAAGATTCCACCGCATATAGCTATATTTTACGTTTTAAGACTCGCACTGAATAGTCTTGTTTTTGAGTTAGTGACGAGTCCGTACGTGACGTCACTGTAGGAACGCGCCTGACCAAAAAAAAGACACATTGTAGCAGTCCTTCCATCACGTCAATGTATTTTGCTGTACTTGTTTGGTCTGAAAACCTCGTGTTGCACCCAAAAGCCGCCAGCAGAGGGAGGCAAACTCCATGGAAAGATAGTATCAGCCTGTGGAAACGAGCTGATTCATTCCTCACCGGAGTTGGTCGCCATTTTTCTGCCTCTTCTTGGGTGAGACATTCCCACCCACCCGATTGCCTCAAAATGGCCCAAATAAATTCTTTAATGGATTGCAAACATGTATGCTTTGCTCATCAGGACTATTTGAATCATATTCATAACTGGATGTGTAACAAGAAAGCACATTCTCCGAATCTGAAGCCATTGTTTTGATTCTCCGGCAATGCGTATTGACGTGACGTCACAAACTGGGGGCGGGACTTT
Source organism: Hippocampus bargibanti (assembly GCF_051943395.1). NCBI lineage: Eukaryota > Metazoa > Chordata > Actinopteri > Syngnathiformes > Syngnathidae > Hippocampus > Hippocampus bargibanti. The sequence goes on along the minus strand of NC_142747.1, from coordinate 8,045,686 downwards.
CTGAAAATGCCCAATTCGCAGCTCAATTTTTTTTTGCAGATTTTGGACACTTTAAGTTATTTTTATTGGTGTTTTGCATTTGAATAAAAATATCATACTTCGTGTTTTGGGTATTTTAGATGCGATAAAACGTTTTTCTGATGTCAGTTTGGAAACAAAAAAGTGATGTTGGTTGTCCTTTAAGGCAATAATATAAATGTGAGGTAGAAAAAAAAGTGTTCAACGATTCTGTTTTTAAACACTCATTGAACGGATTACTTCGGGTGGATGGAAATCAAGTCATCATCCGTAGTTTGGCTTCCAGAGCTATAAATCACCCTCTGGGCACAAACACAAAACCAATTTTGTTAATATACACACAAATAGCAATTTTGTTTGAATGGCAACATCAAAATGGCACCTTGAAGACAAAGTTCTCAAAACTTATTTTACATGTATGTATGTATGTATGTATGTATGTATGTATGTATGTATGTATGTATGTATGTATGTATGTATGTATGTACGTACGTTTGTTTGTTTGTTTGTTTATTTGAAAAATGTCAATGAAATGCATTTCAACATGTGACTGAGCAATAGACTAGCTGGGTCATGAAAAAAAAAAATCATTTTTGGGGGGTAAAATCTCTTGAAGGGAAGAAACCACTTTGATTCCAAATTTGTTTTACAAATGTTTCAATTTTTCATCTGCACATCCAGGCCTCATGGGAATGTCTAGCTCTACAGTCTGAGCAACTGACAAGTTCAACTGCACATTCCACTGAGCTGCACAGGTGTCAATCATTGTCGTCATCAAACCCAAGCTGGACTGGGACCATGTTGTGAACTGCACATCAATGGATAACCGGAAAATGAACAAATAAGTCATCAATGGATCACAGGAGAGGGTTGATGCAGAGGCTTGGATACCTGTAATCTCAGGTTAGTGTCTTGCAGCACTCCCCACTCTCCCTTGGTGCACTTGGGCACGTTCTACACACACACACTTTTTTGCTCGGCTGAACCGACATAAAAAAGCCCCTTTCAAGACTTCATCTCCCTTTTTTTAAACCCCCCCCCCAAACCCTTTTCTTTTCTTGCTGACAACAACGCCGAGGTCATAATTCGGATCCTATTGGTGTAAACGCTTTGAACCCCGATGATGTTCCCTATGCTAACTTAAACACTCTCCCCAAAAGCATTCCTACCTACTACTATTCCTAATTTTCCGATTAACATGCCAAATAAATTGCCAAAGCACGTTAATGATCCTATATGGCCTGAATTACAAATGTTTTAAACTTTACAAGTTTGGATGTGCATTGAATGATCAAGGGTCAATTTTTTACTCGATGTTTGAAAGAAAAATCATATTTCTTATCAGAGTCAGTTCTGCGGGTCACACACTTTGTCGTGATCTATTTCTCTTTTTTTTGTTTGTGGATAAATGTTCTATAGAATTGTGGATGAATGTTTCTATGGAATTTTCACATGTAGGGGTCTTCGCATAATTGTTGGCCAGACACCTCGAGTGACCTCCCACCTTCTGTTTTTTTTTTTTTGTTTTTTTTTGCCTGGTCAATGAACTGCACTCATTGAGTTAACCTTGTTTAAAACCGTTGGCGGCAGTTGCTAGGTTAGTCCCACATGTGTGCATCATTGCCGGGCTGGTTGCCAGTTGAGAATTCAAGGAAGATAAATTAATAAATAAATACATCTGCAGAACTCCCACACAAGCATCTGTTGAACACTGTTTTCCCATACCTACAACACGCGAATGTATAACATGACCCCAAATGCAGAGTGAAATAGATTGGCTCTTTTGTACAAATAAATGGAAAGAATGTTTTGGATATTAAAGGTCGGCTTCTGCAAGATTCCGTCTCAGTCTTGACAAAGTGACCTTTAAGAAGCCAGTCCTCACAGTGAGTCTATTTCTCCGTTGCTACATTGAGGATGTTCGAATATTTGTACAGGTAAAACACCAACACTTGTGGTTCTTGAAGTGCTTGAAGTGTATGAAGTGATTTTTGAAAAGAAATCATCACCGATGTTGTGTTGTATTTATTGTTTTATTTTGTGTTAAAAGGCGGCCCGGTAGTCGAGTGTTTAGTACACCGGCTTCACAGTGCAGAGGTCGCCTGTTCGCGTCCCGGTCCGGCCTCCCTGTGTGGAGTTTGCATGTTCTCCCCGGACCCGCGTGGGTTTTCTCCGGGTCCTCCGGTTTCCTCCCACATTCCAACAAACATGCATGGCAGGCAGATTGACCACTCCAAATTGTCCCTAGGTGTGAGTGTGAGAGTGACTGTTGTATGTCTTTGTGTGCCCTGCGATTGGCTGGCAACCAATTCAGGGTGTCCCCCGCCTCGTGCCCGAAGACAGCTGAGAAATGCTCCAGAAACCCCCGCGACCCTAATGAGGAATATGCGGTACGGAAAATGAGATGAGATGAGATGATATTTTGTGTTAACTGTTTTGCTTTTGTTATAGCTTCAGCTGTGGCGAAAGCGTTATATAAAACAACATGCATTGTATCAAGTAGGTTGGTTGATTTTAACTTTTTGTCCTGTGCAATTGCATGTAACGCTTCATAAGTGATTCATATATATATATATATATATATATACATGGAGACAAAAACAAACCTTGTGCATCTGACTCGACATCGGCTCTTGTGTGTCTCTGCAGAGAAATTCTGTAGCACACTTCCTTCTTAAAGTGTTTAATCATTGAGAGTTTTGTGAAAGATAGTTTATCATGGCAGAATATTTGCAAAACTATAAGTATTACCCTAAACTGTGATTGTGGTATTTGTCTAATCATATTTGGATCAAGACAGTCATCAATCAGTCTAGTTTATTTATTTATTTATTCATTTATGTCACATCAAAACCGTTTCACACACATACTGAGTAATTTACTCCGGGACATCGCGAGCAACTATCAGTATTTGACGAAACTGCTCAACCCCTCAGGCATGACCCCTAAAGTTCAACATTGGACTATGTGAGGCATCAACCAAGGCTTTGTTCATGCCGCAGAAGACCATCAGTAATTGTGCTTCAATGTGTTTAGCTGCACCAGACAAGGACAAGCGATTTAGAATGAAATCATAAAGGACACTTAAATTGCTTTTACGTACATGGAAGAGGGAATCCCATATATCACAGCCTTTTATGTATTCCTTTCCAGGAAATAGCTCACGTCTTAAATCATAATGAATGGCTGATCTCACCGCCTATATCTTTGTCTCTGGCTCGTAACGACAACGGAAATGGAAAGATGGCAGCCAACTCTAATGGCCTTAACTGTATTACGTGGCTGACTGGCACACAATTCATGGGGATATATTCATTTCATCCATAATCCCAAACAAAACATATTGTGTTATTTCCCACTGAAATCTATAATCCTCCCAATATGCAAGGAGAAGCGATCTTGAACGTGACACTGCTTAGTGTCAATCACAGCTGAGCTATTGACTCAAGAACCACGCGCCCGCATTCTTCTCTGGCTAATCTCTTTAAAAAATCAAAATAAAATAAACGAAAAATAACAAAAAGTTGATTATCAACAAGTTCATGTTAAGAGAGGTGCCATGTATTGTCTGTTAGACATGACACTTTATTCACATCACATAACTCCAGTGGATGAACGTAGGAATGTAAAAACTATATATATATATATATATATATATATATATATATATATATATATATATATATATATATATATATCTGTGTGTGTGTGTGTGTGTGTGTGTGTGTGTGTGTGTGTGTGTGTGTGTGTGTGTGTGTGTGTGTGTGTGTGTGTGTGTGTGTGTGTGTGTGTGTGTGTGTGTGTGTGTGAAAATATGGAGTCAGTGCCCGATACAAACTTATCTCGGATCTTTAGTGACTATATGACTTGGCATTTTGTCAGAAGAACTCTATCCTGTTGAAAGAGTGTGTAAATAAAAATGTAGAGAGGGTGTCAGCCAGTGACAAATGAGTGGAACGGACACAAAGGCAAGAGAAGGCATGTCAGGGCAGATGGAGCACAAGAGGGAACTGTTTGGACACCTCTGGCTAAATTCCCTTACCCATTACGGAGTCTGAATCTGACTTCACATGTTGTCAGTAGCAGTGTAAATCAGCTATTGGGTACACAACTGAAGAAGTCTCACCTGTTACCTGCAGCACAAGAGGGTAGCCGGCGTTGCTACAGAGCAGCCAGGAGACTTCATCTACCATGTAGCCAGTGTCACATGCATACTTCGATGTTGCTGACATAAACTTGCACATAAGCATGCACACTCTTATACACACACACACAATTAGCATCACTATTATCGTCCAATATGCCCCTGCTCTAACTATTTATCTTGACAGTGAACCTCTTTTTTTTATGATCAACTTCATACAGGTGTACATAGTACGGTCATGACACGAGAGGACAAAAATAAACTCCATCAAAATTATATATGCTTTAAGTGTATATGTCCTGCAGTGCATTTTGAATAACTAATCCCTTTGTTCGCAATAAATTGTTGGATGATAACCCATTGTGACCTGAGCACCAATAATTTCTGTAGTGCATTTGATGACTTTAGATCTGATGAGATATGCTACCTTCGTTTTGACATCGGTAGAGCCATTCCGATTCAGATTCTTCCATTATAAAGCGCTGCCTTGGGTTTGGAAAAAATCGGATTGAATGCTAGACTTTCAGGCGTAATTTCATACGCTTCACATAAGTACACCATATGGGCAGAGGACTTTCATTTTTGAGAGCTCAAATGATTATTTGACGGCAAAGAGATTGGGATTATTTAATAGACAATTAATTGGCTATTGAATAACAGCGGATATTGAAAGCCACGGCGATATTGAAAGCCACAAACGTGAAATTAAGAAAGCATTGGCAGGCAAGAAGTTGAAAAAGCAAGGTTTGGGTGGTGTCTAGGAGCTTGACTTCACAGTATCCCTCCAAGTATTGGGAAAAAAAAAATAACATTCACTTTTTTTTATTTTGAAGTTTTAATTTACTGACCCCGCTGTCAATGCATGGTGGTGATGCACTGATCAAAGCTGAATGTCTACACTTCAATCTCATCTGCAGATTTGTAGCAGTGCTGCAATGCAAACTCCAAAAAGCTCTTTCAATGTCTAAACTGGACTCTTTAAAAGTCATGATTGTTTTTCCAAAATTGAAATGCAGTGGCAAATATATGGCTAGCAGCCTGCAGGCGCTCTGCCGTATTCCGCAGATGTGCTCGATTCAGGTAGCTGGGAGGGCTGAGGAACGCTCAGGTAATACTTGCAACGATGAAGTTGGACAACCAGGTTGCTGCTGAAGGCAGAAGTTCCCCTGCATAGGGACACATTTTTCAGGCCGTCCCTGGCAGCAAGTTTAGCCACCCCCACCCAACACATGACAGGCGCGACATGCGAGCTCCCAACCGGAATAAGAAGGGATGCTTTTTTGAAAGGCACTTCTTACCTCCAAGTCCCATCTCAAAACCCACCTATATAAAATTGCATTTTCTGTGTAGCTCTCTCTCTTTTTTCTATTTATAATTGTGTTTTATTTATTGCATTTTTTTGCACTGCATTTTTGCCAAAACAAATATGCGAATCAATCCTCTGAATCCCATACCGGATCGGTTGAGGCCCGGGTTAACAATGGCCGCCATTGGTACTGTTGACCTTCAGGGTGCCAGTGGAAAAATGACTACTGTTGGTCAAAGAAGGAGAGGAGGAAGGTGTGCCCGTAGGAAAAGAGAGAAATGGAACGCCAAGATTATAGAACTAAGAGTAGGTACTTTGAATGTAGGAACAATGACAGGTAAAGGTCGAGAGCTGGTTGACATGTGCAGAGAAGGAAGGTAGACATACTGTGTGTCCAGGAGACCAGGTGGAAAGGAAGCCAGGCTAGAAGCTTAGGGTCAGGGTTTAAGTTGTTCTATCATGGTGAAGACAGAAAGAGAAATGGAGTTGTGGTTATCTTAAAAGAGGGGTTTGTTAGGAATGTCTTAGAAGTAAAAAGAGTATCAGATAGAATGATGAGTCTGAAGCGAGAAAAAGAAGGTGTGATGTTCAATGTTGTTTGAGGGTATGTCCCACAAGTAGGATGTGAGCTGGTGGAGATGGAGAAATTTTTGTTGGACTTTGATGAAGCCATACTTAACATCCTGAGAAGTGAGAGGGTTGTAATTGGTGGAGACTTCAATGGACATGTTGGCGCAGGAAACAAAGATGATGAGGAGGTGATGGGCAGGTTTGGACTCCAGATGTGGAACGCTGAAGGGCAGATGGTGGTTGACTTTGCTAAGAGTATGAAAATGGCTATTATGAATACTTTCTTTCCGAAGAGACAGGAAGAGTGGAGGCAGAAGTACACAGGTAGACTACATTTTGTGTAGTGTAGCATGACGCTGGCAGTGAGGAAGACGAAGAAACCAAAGGCTGAAGGAAGGACAAAATGCTGGAAGTTAAAAAAGGAAGAGTGTTGCATGACATTTAGGAAGGAGGTAAGACAAGGACTGGGTGGGCAAGAGGTCCTTCCAGATGACTGGCAAACTACAGCAAACATAATCAGAGACACAGGTTGGAAAGTACTTGGTGTATCGAGTGGGAGAAAGGTAGATAAGGAGACTTGGAGGTGGAATGGAGAGGTGCAGGAGTGTATACATAGAAAAGAGGTTAGCAAAGAAGAAGTGGGACACTGAGAGGACGGACGAGAGTAGACAGCGGCACAAGGAGATGCAGCGCACAGTTAAAGTAAAGGTGGCAAAGGCCAAACAAGAGTCCTATGATTACTGATCTTTACAGGCTGGCGAGACAGAGAGACAAATATGGTAAGGACCTGCAGCAGGTTCGGGTGATTAAGGATAGAGATGGCAATGTATTAACAGGTGCCAGTAGTGTGATGGCAAGATGGAAAGAGTACTTTGAAGAATTGATGAATGAGGAAAATGAGAAGGAACAAAGAGTAGAAGACGTGACTGTTATTATTATTATTATTGACTGATAGTGACTGTTATTATTATTATTATTATTATTGGGCGGCCCGGTAGTCGAGTGGTTAGCACACCAACTTCACGGTGCAGAGGACGACGGTTTGCGTCCCGGGCCGGCCTCCCTGTGTGGAGCTCTCCCCGGGCAAAAACATGCATGGCAGTATGATTGACCACTCCAGATTGTCCGTAGGTGTGAGTGTGAGAGTGACTGTTGTAGATCTTTGTGTGTCCTGCGATTGGCTGGCAACCCATTCAGGGTGTCCCCCGCCTCGTGCCCGAAGACAGCTGAGACAGGCTCCAGCAACCTCCGTGACCCTAATGAGGAATAAGAGGTACGGAAAATGGATTATTATTGATATTATCAGAAAATATTCAGCCTATGTTGTGATAATCTCTTTCACAACCTGAGCTAAGCACTGATCCCCCAAATTACTTTTTAGGACTTCCCAGTATATCCGCAGCCAAGATTGTGAGCGCCGGGCTCTCCAGCCAAGTGTGGCATGGCTGAGTGTGACTCTACTTACTCCCTGAATGTGCAAAAAAAACAAAACATCATCTCACAACCTGGCAGCAAGAAGCATACGCAAAAGGGGTTACGAACATGAGCTTAGCAGCAGGCTGCTTTCTACTACAATCCCCACACTAATAAAACAGGCCTTTCTATGCTAATGAAAGTCAACGGATAAGCAATGGCAGTCAGGAGGCAAATGTATGGCGGCATTAAATCATGCCACCCGTAGCATGAAAGAATGATAATAACGGAGAACACAGAGACATCTCCCGTTATTGATGTGCCTTTTATGACATGCATATTCAAAAGCGGGTGACACTAATGTGTACCCTGCGGCACTGTGAGAAGACGCAATACAGACAGCAAGTCGCTGTTCATTTATTTACAAACCAACTCACGCCGTCTTGAAAAAAGGGGGTTATAATGCAGCGGGAAAAACAAAACACAACGTTTATTATGATTTCTGAATTAAATTTTGTTTTATTTCTTGATGAGACTTGCAAGAATACATCAAAGATAACGATAAGATCAACACAACAATACAGGGTTGTCATTTCACTTATAACATCCAACCGAGAGACCAATTTGGGTGGAAAAGAGATGAAGCACTTATCGCTGCCGCTTGAAGGAAGAGAGAGTTGAAATTGCAGCAGTTTCTCTTCAGATCTCCCATAGTCTGATCGTTGGAGAGTGGGTTCGAGGAGACTTGCGCCTCAGGTGCCGTCGTGTCACGCTTTGGGCTCAGATGGATTTAAGCCACCATTTGCGCTGTTGGCAACACTTTACCTCCATATGCTGTAGAGCGGAATGGAAGTGGGATGCTCAGCTGGCCCTCTGCAGTGAGTCGGGGCGACGAACCACAGATTTATTCTCTTTTTTTTGTTTGTTTGTTTTGGATGGCCTTGAGACAATCCTGGCAGCTTGTTGCCACACTCACAGCCAAAAAGTAGAAAATGGAGCGGTGAACGTGATGGTGCTAGAATGGGTTGGTCCTATTGTGGCAGAAAGTTGATGAGAGGTACCCCAAAATGATATGTCTGTGGAAGGTCTCAGTTGTACAGGAATGGTCAATCAATGAAAATGTTTCCTCAGCCATCATCTGTACTTCTTTGAAGGTGTCGGACGTTTCGGTTCCTATCCAAGAAGCTTCGTCAGCAAACTAAAGTCTTACTGGTAGTTTCAGCCCTGTATATACTGCCTATACGGCCCTACTGTCCAGCCGTGGCGGTGCCGGACTCTGCTATGATAGGTCCCTGCTCTCAGGTTGGGGGAAGCAGAGGACTAATCCCTGCGGCTCCACTGATAGCTTCTATGGTCATGACTGACAACTGGCCTGATTGCCCACTTTACCCTGGCATCACCTCATCAGCATGACCTATGTTGATCCTATGTTGAACAAATAGTGTTCAATCCTTTAATACTTAAAATGTGATAGTTAGGGGGGAAAAGCAAACAAGTGAGGCATTTATTTAGTTTTTTTAAGTCATTTCAAACTGAAATTGGACAGTTAGCAAGAACATACCAAATAAACAATCGGCTTATGGAATGGCGCAAAACAAATATTTTTTTTGTGCAAGTGATTCTTTCATGTTACAAGCAAAAATGGCTGATTCTAATGTCCATGTCCATCTGTGCAAGATTTGCCTCATCCCCAGCAGTCCCGTGTGATGAAAGAAAATAAAAACATAGTAGATGGATTTTTGTTGCCAATCTATCTACTGAGGTGATTTGTCTCCTCAACCAACCGACACCATTGCTGCCTGCCACTCATCAGACACCAAAAAAACATCATCCTTGAAACTACTCTCCATTTTACTTTTGGGACAATCTCCAACAGCACGTTCTGTTTTTGATTCCCGAGCATCTGCACCTTTGAACCGGACAACCCAAACCCCCAAAAGTTCCACCTGTAAGATTTGTCACGCTCCGGCGGCGACAGTGGCAGCTGGCGAGCAGGAACGTGTGGTATAGGCGGTGGATCGTAGAGCAGGACAGAGGCGTGGGTACCGGCAAAGGATTTATTAACATAAAGCGCGGGTCCGAAAATACGCGGACCCGGTAACAACTCGTGAAACAAACTCAAAATGACAACTGACAATGTTAGTGGGTGAGTGGCGGCAATCCACCCAACCACACTAACCAAGAAAATAAAGTGGCACACGAGGGTGCAAAACAACCTACGACGCGGTGCAAACAACAAACGCGTTCGTGGCTAAAATCATTCCTCGGGCGAAGCAAATAACGTACTGGTAACAAGTTCCACGTACTAGCTTGGCGTAAGGCGAAGTATCTTCCGACGCTGGGTGGATGCCAGCGTCGGGTTTAAATGTCCACAGTTAATGAGGAGGGAATTGACAGCAGCTGGCGAGCGGCGGGAACGGAGGCCCCGCCCCGCTGTCAACTGGCTCATGACAGTACCCCCCCCTCAACGGACGCCTCCTGGCGGCCCGCCTGGTTTCGACGGGTGAGCCTCGTGGAAGTCCCTCAGGAGCGACGGGTCCAGAATCCAGGTTCGCGGAACCCATTGACGGTCCTCCGGTCCGTAGCCCTCCCAGTCGACCAGGTACTGGATGCCCTTTCCCCTGCGGCGTGAATCCAGGATCTCCCGCACTGCGTATGCCGGTCCTCCGTCCACCATCCGCGGGGGGGGGGGGGGTTGGGCAAGAGGGGGGGCCAAGGGGCTGGACTCCACCGGTTTGATGAGAGATACATGGAAAACCGGGTGGATCTTCATGGAGGCGGGCAGCCGAAGTCGGACCGCGACCGGGTTAATGATGGCCTCCACAGTGAAGGGGCCCGCGAAACGCGGACCCAATTTGGGGGTTGTCCCGGCCAGCCGTAGGTCCCTTGTGGACAACCAGACCTTCTGGCCCACCTGGTAGGCTGGCGCGGAACGGCGACGGCGATCCGCGACCCTCTGGTTCCGGACTGCCGTACGTGATAGGGCTGCCCTGGTCTCCCTCCATACCCGATGGGCCCGCCGAAGATGGTGTTGTATCGACGGGACCTCCACCTCCCCTTCCTGTGTGGGAAAGAGCGGCGGCTGGTAGCCATAAGCCGACATAAACGGTGACCGACCTGTGGCTGAGGAGACCAGGGTGTTGTGGGCATATTCCACCCACGGGAGATGGATGGACCAGGCCGAGGGACGATGAAGGCATACGCAGCGCAGGGCCGCCTCCAGGTCCTGGTTCTTCCGCTCGGTCTGGCCGTTGGACTGTGGATGGTAACCGGAGGACAGGCTGGCCGACGCCCCCATGGACCTGCAGAAACGCTTCCAGACCCGGGATACGAACTGGGGCCCTCGGTCCGACACGATGTCAGTGGGGATCCCGTGGAGACGGACGACGTGTTTGACCAATAGTGTCGCCGTCTCAATGGCGGACGGCAACTTGGTCAACGGCACGAAGTGTGCCGACTTAGAAAACCGGTCCACTATCGTGAGAATGACCGTCTTACCACGGGATGGGGGGAGGCCGGTGATGAAATCCACTGATATGTGGGACCAAGGGCGCGGGGGGACAGGTAGGGGGCGGAGCAGTCCTGCCGGAGGCTGATGGGAGACCTTGCCACAGGCGCACTCCGGGCAGGCCTTAACAAAGTCCGCCACGTGGTCGCGGAGCCGCGGCCACCAGAATCGCTGGGAGACGAGGTGCTCGGTGCGGCTCACCCCTGGGTGACACGCCACCTTGGATGCGTGCCCCCACTGGAGCACCTCCGAGCGCAGCGACTGGGGAACGAACAGTCTGCCTGTGGGACACTTCTCGGGAGTCGGGGTACCTTTTAATGATTCCATGACCCTCCGTTCGACCTCCCACTGGAGCGCCCCCATGATCTGGCGGCCGGGCAGGATGGGTTCCGCAAGGTCTTCCTTGTCTGCTGGCTCGTGGATCCGCGAGAGGGCGTCGGGCTTGGTGTTCTTTGTTCCTGGACAGTAGGTTAGGGTGAAGGAGAAGCGTGTTAAGAACAGCGCCCACCGTGCCTGGCGTGCGTTCAGCCTCTTGGCGGCCCGGATGACCGCCAAGTTCTTATGGTCCGTAAGCACGGTGAACGGCTCCTTCGCCCCTTCGAGCCAGTGCCTCCACTCCTGAAGAGCCAATACGACGGCGAGCAGCTCCCTGTTGCCCACGTCGTAGTTGGCTTCGGCGGAGCTGAGGCGGCGGGAGAAGAAGGCGCAGGGGTGGAGCTGCTGGTCGACTGAGGAGCGTTGGGAGAGTACTGCCCCAACACCTGAGTCCGAGGCGTCTACCTCCACAATGAACGCGCCGTTGGGGTCTGGATGGCGGAGAACTGGGGGGTGAGAGAAAGCCTCTCTCAGCAGCCGGAACGCGGCGTCCGCTTCTCTCGTCCACCTGAACGGGGTCTTAGTGGAGGTGAGTTGGGTGAGGGGGAGGGCTTTCCGGCTGTAGTCCCGGATGAAGCGGCGGTAGAAGTTGGCGAACCCCAGGAAGCGTTGTAACTGCTTGCGAGAGGTAGGTGTGGGCCATTCTACTACCGCTTCGGTCTTGGCTGGGTCAGCCCGGATCTGCCCCCGCTCCACGATGAAGCCCAGGAAGGATAAGGAGGAGGTGTGGAATTCACATTTCTCGGCCTTGACGTATAGTCGATTCTGCAGCAGCCGCTGCAGAACTAGCCGGACGTGCTGGCGATGTGCCTCAAGGGACTCTGAAAAAATTAAAATGTCGTCCAAATACACAAAACAGAAAATATTCAGAAAATCCCTCAAGACATCATTAATGAGGTTCTGGAACACAGCGGGTGCATTGGTGAGACCAAACGGCATCACCAAGTACTCGAAGTGTCCCAGAGGTGTCTTAAATGCGGTCTTCCATTCATCCCCCTCTTTGACCCGAACAAGATGATAAGCGCTCCGGAGGTCCAGTCTAGTGAAGATGGTCGCGGCCTGGAGGGACGCGAAGGCGGAGTCAATCAGTGGGAGCGGGTATTTGTTCTTTATAGTTATTTCGTTGAGTCCCCGATAGTCCACGCACGGACGCAACGATTTATCCTTTTTAGTGATAAAAAAGAACCCCGCTCCCAGAGGTGACCGTGATGGCCGAATGAGCCCGGCCGCGAGCGAAGAGTCAATGTAGTCCCGGAGAGCCTGTTGTTCGGGTTGGGAAACGTTGTACAGACGAGAACTGGGAAACGGAGCGTTGGGCTGAATGTCAATGGCGCAATCATAGGGACGGTGCGGTGGTAACGACAGGGCGCGGTCCTTGCTGAACGCCTGTCGTAAGTCGTGGTAACAGGGCGGCACCCCCTCTAGGCTAATCTCCTCCCTAGGGTAGCTGTGAGATGGTGCCGGCCCACCCGCGGCCGACCGGAGGCAGTGAGCGTAGCAGAGGGGGCTCCACCCCTGAATGGTAGGTCCGTCCCACGAAATGGCCGGATTGTGGGTCCCCAGCCAAGGTAACCCGAGCACGATGGGAACCGAGCGTGAACGCATCACGAAAAACCGCCGGTTTTCCACGTGATTGCCCGAGAGTACGAGTCGAAGCGGCACGGTTTCTTGCGTAACCTCGGCGAGTAACCGACCGTCGAGATCGAGTATGCTCCGACTCGCCCCCAGCTGAACAACCCGACACCCCAACGCCGACACGACGCGCGGGTCTATAAAACAGCCGTCGGCCCCCGAGTCCACTAAGGCCCGAACGGACATTGTCCTGGTGGGACCGTGTATAACGGCATCCAGCTCCAGTCTCCGCGACGTGAACCCCCCCGCGGACCTTAAGGGAACCCGTTGCTTGTGTGGACGGGGTAACTTGCAGTCACTGGGGGTCTTTCCGGGAAGCTCCCAACTGGGACAGTCCGGGGCTAGATGACCCAACTTGCCGCAGAGCTGGCATGCCGGGCCGGTGTTGCGTCGCTCCGGCGCCCGCTCAACGGCCCTTTCGACCCCCATCTCCATCGGCTCCACGGCCGCGTGCCCCCCACGCGGAAAGGTCCGGGCACCCCCTCGGGTCCCTGCTGGCGGCTCGAGTTTTGCCTGGGCAGCCCGCTCCCGGGCCCTGTCTCGCATCCGGTTGTCCAGCTGCAGCGTGAGGGAGATCAGCTCGCGAAGGCTGGAGCACTCGTCGCGGGTAGCCAGCTCGTCTTTCAACGCCGCGCTGAGCCCGCGCCGAAACATCCCTCGCAGCGCACGGTCGTCGTACCCGCTGGCGGCAGCCAGGACGCGGAAGGCGACGGAATACTCCGCCGCCGATCGGCTACCCTGCTGGCAGGTCCACAGCTGGGACTCCGCTGCCTGCCCACTCACCGGGAGATGGAAAACCTGCCGTAACTCGGCGACGAAGTCCGGGAAGGAGGCTCGGAGCTCCGGCCGAGATTCCCAGACGGCCAACGCCCAAGCGGCTGCGGGTCCGGCAAGCAGGCTGGTGACGTAAGCCACTTTGGCCGCGTCCGTGGTGTATACGGAGGGTTGCTGGTCGAAAACTATGCAGCACTGCAGCAGGAATTGCGCGCAGCGCCCGGGCTCCCCTCCGTAACGGGTGGGATGTGGGATGTTGGGTTCGCGGCTCAAAGTCTGGGGAGGGACGGCCCCCGCGACGAAGGCGCCGCTGGCCTCAAGTCTATCTACCCGTTGGGCTAACCGGGTGATGTCGCGGCGGATCTCCGCGATGGCGGGCACCACTTGGCCGAGCTGCTCCGCCTGCTGAGCGAGGACGGAGAAGATTCGGTTACTGTCCGCAGGATCCATGTTGGTCGGAAGATTCTGTCACGCTCCGGCGGCGACAGTGGCAGCTGGCGAGCAGGAACGTGTGGTATAGGCGGTGGATCGTAGAGCAGGACAGAGGCGTGGGTACCGGCAAAGGATTTATTAACATAAAGCGCGGGTCCGAAAATACGCGGACCCGGTAACAACTCGTGAAACAAACTCAAAATGACAACTGACAATGTTAGTGGGTGAGTGGCGGCAATCCACCCAACCACACTAACCAAGAAAATAAAGTGGCACACGAGGGTGCAAAACAACCTACGACGCGGTGCAAACAACAAACGCGTTCGTGGCTAAAATCATTCCTCGGGCGAAGCAAATAACGTACTGGTAACAAGTTCCACGTACTAGCTTGGCGTAAGGCGAAGTATCTTCCGACGCTGGGTGGATGCCAGCGTCGGGTTTAAATGTCCACAGTTAATGAGGAGGGAATTGACAGCAGCTGGCGAGCGGCGGGAACGGAGGCCCCGCCCCGCTGTCAACTGGCTCATGACAAGATTTCCTGCAACACACAGGTTGACTAAAGACCAAACACCTGACCTCGATACACTGTCATGTTTCATCAACTTGTTTGTGTGCTCTCGGTCAGCGGGTGGGAAAATCGAGAGAGTGTCGTTAAAAGCATTTATTGGGCTCATAAGAGAGACAGTCAGGCTTAGCTCAAAAAGGGTCATGCTTTCAGAGCCTTGGCTGTGAGGAAAAAAAAGCAAGAAACATATTTTGGCTATGCCTAACTTGGCGTTCCTCTATGTCTTCCCTTGGTTACATTGTTCTTTTGAAGTTCTGTAATTGGTGTTATTTGTTCCGTTTTGCTTTAACATGTTATGCTCTGCCTCTCTCTCTCTCTCTCTCTCTCTCTCTCTCTCTCTCTCTCTCTCTCTCTCTCTCTCTCTCTCTCTCTCTCTTTCTCTCTCTCTCTCTCTCTCTCTCTCTCTCATTTACTCGACGCATTGTCACTGTCACGTGACCATTTCAGAAAGCGGAAGCATAGTTAGTGGTTTGACACAATAATGGAGGCAAACACTTCACGGGTGGCAAAGGGTGACAGTAAACAACAAATGAATTTGGATTTTAAAAAGTCATTATCACATCATTCGCAGCGTGGCGTGGTGCCAATATTTAGCCAATGTGGGAGGGGCAAACAAATAAAAAGTGCGGGACAATATTGACACCATTAATAGAATCATTCTGTTAATGAGGCAAGCGAAGCCAAAAGCACAAAAAGAAAAACCTGTGGATGTGGTCCCCATCATGTTGAAGCAGCAAAAGCAAGCCCGATGTTTGTTTTTCTAGCAATTAATCCGTTTTCAAAATGTGAATTACAGATAATAAATGATGATTTTCTATCTTTATGTTGTGGATCCATGAGTGAGCTCTGTGCGGTAAATAGACAATTACCATTGTTCGTTGCTTTCATGATATTAAGCTAGGCTATATTTAATTGTGTGTTAATCGATTTGTGTCCTAGGTTAGAAACTCAAAGGATGCTCCTCACATTTTGAAATGTATGCCGCCTGACTCAAAAATGACCAGCACAACTTGACACAGTTTGTCCTGCAAATTGTTCGGTGAAGCTTGATGGCACAGCGCAAGCCTGTTGGCTGTGTTTTGAGTACATCTCCGCCAGGATTGGGAATTAGTCATTCTGACATAGTCAGAAGGTCGTTGTTTATGAACAGGAGTCATAGCTGCCACTATATCGAGGTCAAAGCGGAAAGTTGGAAAGACACTTGAGATTAACGAGGGTCTGTGTCAACTGTAGGAGAAAGGGGAGGAAATACATCCTCAATGACAAAAAGGTTTGCTTTAATTAACAGAAGTGACTGTGTCTGGGTGAAGGGACAGTAATCGGGTTTGGAAGGACGAGGGGAGGAATCAGGACACAATGACCTCTGGGAGGGCGGGGCGAGCCAAGGTTGAGCAATAGGACAATGACAATGAAAATGTCCTCACAAAGCAATAATGATTTCTTCGTGAGTGATATTTTTTGATACTTTTGTCAGATTTCAAACATTGTCTAGTTTGTGGGATAGCGCGAGTGTTGAGTACGTCCTGAAAACGTGTGAAAATTACATTCACCAATCAAGCTTCGGCCGTGTCTGCACTGGCGGACAAAGTGCAATTAAAGGTGGTATCAGTGGCCACAGTTCATTCTTTGTAGAGTTGGCCCTTTGTTTTCAAAAGGAAAATGTACATTTTATTTCATTCTATTTTAAAATTTAATATAAACTACAGGCTGAAATGTCCAGCATTTATAATTCTGCAATGCAATTGTGGCATGGAGGAGGTGGATTATATTTCAACGATCAATTCATTCAATAATTGAAGCTTTACATTGGCATACGGCAACAAGGGCAGCAGCATTGGGAATGGATGACAGACATCTGGAGGATGAAACAAACATTTGCTAAGCAAGGAAATTTACCGTTTCGACTAACATTTTTTTTTTTTTTTTGCTTTCTTAAATAATATTTCGATGAACACAGTTTATGCCGGTTCTCCTCTCAATTTAAAACTCCCCTCATTTGTAGGTATGCCTAATATGACACCTGCCTCATCATTTGCAATTAGTCATTATGGGATGTAATTGGCCATCTGCCTTAGCCATCTTGCGCTCCTGGAGAGCAGCCATGCTTGTCTCCCGCAACACTTGAGATGCAGATGCTCTCACATGACCTTTACTGATAGCGCAACACCAAGGATCAGGATCGTATTATATTGACATTTGTTAGGACAACAAGTCACACGTTGCAGTGAAGCTACCATATTTCCCCCAAAAGAATATTTTACATCCATAATTCCCGATAGCCAAAAAAAGGCTTCAGAAGTTACACAACAACTGTCACCATCCATGTAAGTCAGGAGAATGGCGGATATCAGAAAAATCATGCAGGGATTGAAAGATAATGACTCCAAAGGAGATAAACACACGCACTGTCTCCTTATTTATGTTCAACCGTAGTGAATCTCTTGGCAGGTATTGTAATTGCTCGTTTTCTCGCTGTCATTCAAAGCTCGCGCTCTCTGTAGCTATTCTCACTTTCAGCCCCACCTGTGCCCTGTCATCAGCCTGCCGCGATGACAGACAGCACATTTCCAATGACAGGCAAGCAAATCTTGAGTGGCAGGGGCTTTCGTTACTTCACCACTGTCACTCACTCTACCTGGCCAGTGGGAAAAAGTGTTGCCCTCAACTTTGCACGATTACTTTGTCCGTCCGAATTTTGTTTGCCCAATATTGGAGACGTTGTGGGGAAAAGTCAAAGTTCGTCAACATATTCTAAGTAAGAGGGCGTAAAGGTAAAGTGGACATCTATGTAGAATTTTTTTCAAACAATGAACATCTGTGAATACATATAACGTGGTTTCACCTTTAGAGACGCGCTTAAACAAGTTAAAAACAAAAATCAACTTTTAGCTGCAAATGAAAATCTCATCCAATTCCTTTCCAAGGTATTAGCGAGTTGGAGAATTACTGATGTACAAATATGTTGTGTGGATTGTTGTTTTCTCTATAGCAAAATCTGCAGGATTCTGGCGACCTATTTAGTGGCACTTTCTGCTCTCTCAGAACCAATATGCTGAATCTGATCATTTTTTTGCCTTTCACACTTTCTTGGAGCTAACTTATCAGGAAGCCACATATTTAGTTTTCTGAAGCTAGTGAGCATCCTGTTCCAACCCGGTGCCCAGCGGGAAAGGTGGATGTCATAAATTGACTTTTTATTACAATTCTAACTCTTTTATTTAAAATTTTATGTTGATGTAATTTTGTCGATGCAAATGTTTTGATTGCACACTACTTAGGACCAAGTTTGCAGTTCCTTGTCGTATGTGTTGCATGTGTGCCTGTGTTGTGTTATCGTAAGTACTGTCATCGAGGTGGGAGTCAGTTGTTTCTATCGTATCATGACAAAATATGACAGATATGTTTGGGCAATTGAGTACCAGACTTGTCACACGACATTAGCCTTACATGGTCATGACAGGATATCATCGGGTGTTCTCACAAAGGGAGTGCTTTCACGGACACCTTACCACCCAGAGGAGTGGACCTTTTGCTCTAGCTTTTAATTTGCCTGATGCACTGGTACGGATAGGAGAAGACGTTGGTGGCAGCGGTGAATAATAATCAGTTCAAATATTTTACCACTAATTAGAGGCATGCAATAAACAATCAAAGAGAAAGAGCTTTTTCCCCAAAAGCCTAATACACAATTAATTCAACAGCAGGCCAATACAGGCAATGTTTGTGCAGCTGATGATTTTGACTGATTTCTGGATGCACCTATGCTAATTTCAGAAAAAAAATCAGTGAAATCAGTGAAATACAAGGTGGACAATTGATGATAAAGATCTCCGAAAGTGATTCCACTTGTAGCATTTAATATATTATGGAATGGAAAAATGGATGTTGTGGCAGACCCTCTGTTCTCATACATGCCAGTAAAATTATTCCTAGACATCCTGCATCCGCCATAAAAGAGCTGACTTGGACTTTATTAATGTATCACCTTTTGTGCCCGTTATCAGCTCACCTGTGGTCAGTTTTACAGAATGGCAATTAACCCTGGTAGCCATTAGAACGTTGAATAATGTCAAAAAAGACATGACTTTGTGAGCAACCTTGGAAAGCCGGTGTTTGATCTTCATAAAACTGTCATCATAAGCAAATGCACATACAAGTGAGTGAAACGCATTTGACGAACGACACCCACTATCAACTCCTTCACTAACTTGTTGTGAATTTAGTTTTTTGCACACAAACGAATTTCAAGTTTGATTTCCAATTGCCTTCTGCCACCTAAAATAATCTCACAAAAAAAATACAATAGGCACAGTTATTTCCTTTGTGGTTTATATATGGCCAGTACAATGGATGGAACGATGGATGGATGGATAAATAGATGGATGGAAGAATAGACAGACAGACGGACGGATAGATGGATAGATATCAATTGATTAAGTGACAAGTTGAAATATTGCCCCTACAAAGCCATCTGATATTCACTCACCATTGATCTTTGACTGGACAATATTCCCCACCTTTTTATTCTATGACCATATTTTTTTTAAGATAAGTACGGCCATCCAAATATTGATGATTATTCGTCTAGGACCTACACACATCAACAAAATAAATCCTACTCCTATTTGCTGATGTGAGTCCCTTTTTCACTTACACATAAACTAAAAACGATGTCGGCTATTTATTATGTCACTTGTAGTAATCAAAGACAATGAATGGTGCCTGTAAAATGAGCATGTGATGTTCCTCTTCCATTCCAAAATCTCATTTCAAATCCAGAAGAATGATCCCGGCGACCTGTTTACTTTAGAGTGGATGTTTTATATGTGAAACAAAGATATGCCGAATCTCCTCTTTTATGAAAGGAAATATGAATTTCAATCTTTCATTAGTACACACTGTGATTTTTTTTTTTCTGTACGTGCGTGTGTGTGCTTGTGGTACCCAAGATGGACTACAAAGCCTTCTTTAATCTAGTCTCATTTATGAAGGATAGTGGGTACATTGTGCTTTAGGGAACATGTGTGAAGTGCCGTTTCTGTCAACACTAGTGAGGTCACGGTAGAGGTCAGCGGTACTTTGGCCCCCTGGGTATAGAAAGGATTCGCTTAATACTATGAACATGAGTCTCTGCTAGACTTTCACTTCGGCGCACACATATTAGTGTGTGTTTATAGCCGGTTTGCTATTGGTAACATTCCCATCAATAGTTTCTCACACCATTTGAACACTCAGCCATTTTCTGAACCACTTTATCCTCACAAGGGTCATGGGGCATGCTGGACCCTATCCCAGCCATCTCAGGGCAGTAGATGGGGGAATCACACGGACAACCATTCCCGCTCACAACTAGGAGAACAGCTGCATAATTGTTCACTTACCTTCCTATCCATTCTTACTACGGTACAATGAAATGTCAAATCACTGCTACATAATTTGATTTTACCTTGTTGCATACCTTTAATCTTAAAAACCCCCCATTTCCTCGTGCTGCAATTGTAAATGGGATTTGTATCGATTTTTACAGCCAGTCCATATGAGGCACTGGGTCGGTCAGAGTTGTGTAGCTGAATCTCAGGAGGTTACGCTTGTGAATATAAACACTTTTCTTAGCACTCTTCATGAACAAAACAATACGCCCGTATCTCTGTTTATTAGTCTCCCAAGAGAACATATATATTTTGAAGCTGGATCGAGGCAATTAAGCATAACTGATATGATTAGACATTTGTCACAATACTGATTTTCTTTTAATAAACATGAATTGTTGTTGAGCATGAATTTACAACACATACGCAGTTCCGCATATTTACCCATCACCATGATTTAAAGACAGCTATGTCGAATTTAAGTGAGGCAAAGCAAGTCTAACGGAAGAAAAATGTGCCTGGAGGTGTGGCTTTCCCCACTTCAAAACAAGCCCTGTCAATTTGGATTATTTTGCATCAGGTGCTGTTACAGGTCAAGGCACAATGCTTGGGTGCGTTCAAACCAAAGTGACGGGCTCAAGCCAGGACAGTCCCAGTCCAGATAAAGAGATAGAGACAGTAGAGATCAAGATAAACCTAACTTGAGATGCTAGGGTTTGTAGAAACATGTTACTGTAAACTTTAACTGTAAAATTATTCCATTTTTTTGTCCTTCAAGTATTAGCAAAAAAAAAAATAGTCCCCAAATGTTTAACATCGGGCTATACACATACATACAATTATGGCGATAAAGGTTCACCTGAGATTAAGTCAAGTCATTATACCCTTAAAAGTGCAATAATGAATTTGAGTGTCTCTGTACGATGGTAAATAATCGTGCAACCCATAGCATGCTAATTCGAGTTATCTTCTCCCCCAAGCTTGTTCCTCCTCTCAAATAACACAACAAATTTCCTGGTAGCACTGAAGAGGTCTACCAATGAGATGGTCAAGCGCCCATCCCTTCAGCTCGCTGCTTCTGACAAAACTGAGCAAACCATGCTAATCGGTGGGAAGAGGCGACTAAAGTTACTGCTAATCCATTTTGGAATTACGGGGGAGAACAAATTAAGAAACTTCAGATCATTATCCATGCTTTAATTTGCCGGCCCTCCTGGCAAGGATCCACAAGCACTATATTATTAGATATTACCAGTGTCTGAAACTCATGTGCAGACAACTCTGAAAAATTGCCTGCCCGGCCATAAAGTTGCCTGCCCGGCCAAAAAGTGGATGCCCCATTTTTCACCACTTGAAACACAATAAGACGACTAATCGCAAAAAAATTGTTGTGAAGTGTAAATGATTTTTTTAATTAAGGAAGTAAGTACCACAAATGCTCCATTGCTTAATTCATGGTAAATATCCCTTGCTGAAGATTTTGCTCCAGTTGTCGTTTGTCATCATGGTGCACAATGGTGCCTCAGACCCATTGTTTGTAGCATTGACTACTCTACTTACAATGTAGCCAAATATCTAAAAACTATCTTAGCCCTGGTGGTTGGGAAGACAGAATATCACATAGAGAACATCACAAGGTTTGTAGAGAGTATCAAAGACCTCATATTGGAACCCAAGGAAACATTGGCATCTTACGATGTGACTTCTCTCTTTACATCTGTCCCAAACCCAGCAGCAGTCTCAGTGGTGAGGACGAGACTGCTGGTGGATGTTTCTCTGCATGAAAGAACCAAACTTAAACTGGACCACATCTGCCAATTATTGGAAATCTGCCTTAATACTACGTATTTTCAATTTAGGGAGACATTTTACAAACAAATTCATGGTTGTGCTATGGGCTCACCAGATTCACCCATAGTGGCTAATCTGTACATGGAAGAGATGGAGAAACAGGCCCTCACATTTTTCCCGGGGAGAAAACCTGGACACTGGTTTAGATATGTGGACGATAATTTTGTCATAATTAAAAAAACAATAAATTCAATCCTTCACAGATCACCTCAACTCGGTAGACATCAACATTAAATTTACTCGTGAGGACATTAAAGAGAACCAACTAGCCTTTTTGGATTGTAAAGTAATTATGAAAGAGGACAGAGCGCTAAAAACAGAAGTCTTTAGGAAGGCTACGCACACAGACCAATACTTACTTTTCGATTCTAACCACCCTTTACAACACAAACTAGGAGTTATCAGAACCATTCAGCATAGGGCTAAACTAATACCAACAAGCGTCGAAGGCAGAGAAAAGGAGTCAAAACATATCAGGAGAGCACTCACTAACTGTGGGTACACTCAGTGGTCATTTAACAAATGTCAGAAAGAAAGAATAGGTAATGAAACCAAAAATTCTGAAGATACAAAAAGGAGAGGAGTAGCAGTACATTACATAGCAGGAGGTTTATGAAAAACTACAGAGTCCATTGGCAACACAAAATTCCTACTTATTTCAAACCCATAAACACTTTAATGCAAAAATTAGTACATCCAAAAGATAGGCTGCCAAATGAAAAACAAAGTAATGTAGTTTATTCAATACATTGTAAGAATGATAATTGTAAAGTGCAGTACATAGGGGAAACTAAACACATTCTCAAAAAAAGACTATCAACATTGCAGGGATAATACTAGTGGGCCTCAATCGGCAGTACATATGCAAAAGCTAGCAACCACTCATTTGATGACAATGAGGTTAAAATCTTAGCGAAAGAACATAGATGGTTTGAAAGGGGAGTAAAAGAAGCGATTTTCATAAAACAACTAAATCCTTCATTAAATCGCTTTGGTGGGGTGAGGTTCAATTTGGATCGTTCATACAATAGCTTAGGCAACATAGGTTAGGCAACATTCGTAATGCTGATGAGGGGATACCGGAGGGAGTGGGGCAATCAGGCCAGTCGTTAGTCAGGAATGTAGGAATAATCGGTGGGGCCGCAGGGAGTGGTCCTCTGCTCCCCCCAACCTGAGAGTAGGGACCTATCATAGCAGTGTCCGGCGCCGCTATGTCTGGACATTAGGGATATATATATATATATATATATAGGGCCGATACTACCAGTAAGACTTTAGTTCGCTGAAGAAGCATCTTGAATAAGAAGCGAAACATCCGACCTCTTCAAAAAAAAGTACAGATGACGTCTGAAGAAACCTTTTCATCGATGGACCACTCCTGTACGACGTTATTTCAAACACTGATATTACCTCATTACGGATACCACAGCAAGATTTTGCTCAGATATATATTAGTCCATTTCCATTAGCCACATGATTCATTAAATTTGGTTTAATTGGGTTGTGTATTATCTCTATTTAAACAATCTCCGAAAAATGCCAAACCTTTATTTTTAGACAAAAATGTATCTGGCATAGTATAAAGAGCCCAGTTTTTGCAGATAGACAGTGTCCATTGATTGACAGAGAATGGTCAGATATATGCAACTGAGCCAACAGTTACTTCCCTACTGATCACTTTGAAAAGAAGAAGCGTAATTAGGATTTGTGGAACCATATCAAGGCGAGTACGACTGAACTGAACAGATTTGTACCTTGTCGGAAAAAAAGGGGCTTTTGAGTTTTCTTTCTTTTTATTTTAAAGCCCAAGTTTCTTTTTTTTCCTGTCATTTCATCTCCCTTGTGCATTTGAAGAATGGCAATTGCTGCTCTCTGTGACAAAACCAGAGAAAGTCAGAGAAATCAAGGGTAAAAGACGAAGCTATTTCTGCCACCGGGATGCACACTAAATGATTTACGGGCTTTGGCATTTTTTTCTGAACTTTGTGAATTGATATAGACAAACGTATGATGCTGTCCCCTTTTTTTGAGGAGGAAGCAGAGAAGCATAAAATGAGATTGGGCACATCTGTGAAAGTGCTCTCAGGTTCAGAGTAGAGATCAACCTACCTGGAATTTGGGGTACGGTGCATGCTTCTGTCTTAAACTATATTGAAAACAAAACAAAGCCCCCACAATTTGCATTTTATCACACACTTACATGACAAGTACCTCTGTATGACTCTACAACTAACTTGTACCGGTACGCCACGAGAACACTTGAAAAACACTTGTTCTTTGCAAAAAGCTCAAGCGGTGGCAGGCAAACGTAAATCTGCCCATTAGCAAAACACAGAGACATATTGTCATAGACACATCAGCCAACACATCAGCCAATCGGAAAGTTCTGTTGATTCTCAATTTAGATTTTTCATCAATGTTTGTGGAATGGTTGCATTCAAAATGTGGTACTGTATGTTGAGTAGTGTGGCCAGGACCACAAGGGAAGCTTTCAATCATTTTGGGAGCTGTGCAAAGTTCATTTGTGAACTTTGTCATTAAATGGACGATAAGCCAGCCATAAGAGAGGCTTTTGTAATTTCAAATATGGATGAGTGGTGGCAGAGGATCAAGCAGGAGCGACGGATGAATAGTTGGATGCAGGGATACATGAGCTGGGCTGCGCTAAAAACACTCAATGTACGTCACTTATCACACCAGTGATTTTTTTTTTAAATTTGGTGTCAGATCCATTTTTTCCACAAGTGGATCAAGCCATTTGCTAGCTCCACCTAAATAATAAGGCGGAATAATTAACCCAAAAGACTGTGGACTGACGGAAAGAACATGGGCTCTTATCACACCCCCTCACTGCCCCACACTGTGAGAGCATTGATTTGTGGGCCACGGGAGGTTAGTGTGAGGCCACTAGCCATAGATCTCCCATCAGGCTAATGAGGCTTGGCATGACAGATTTGGTGATTAGGTGAACAGAGCACACTGCTTGTGGCATGTTCTGTCACTGAGTAATACATGTTGGTGTCCACAGTAGAGCACTGCTGTACTCCTGTAGGATCTTATTAAAAACCCAAATTGCAGCTTTGAGGCAAGTATTTTTTGGTTTGCATGTGAGCTAATATGCAAACTTCAGAACCTCCAAATGAAAAAAAAAAACATCTGAAAACATGTCTCCAAGTCTGCACGTGCACACGCACACACGCACACAACACAAACACACACACACACACACACACACACACACACACACACACACACACACACACACACACACACACACACACACACACACACACACACACACGCACACGCACACGCACACGCACACAAAGACATTGGTTGTCCATTCAACATCCAATTTAAAGCTTTGTCGCCTTTTTGGAGCATCAGCAAAGTGAAAAACAACACCAAAGAACATAATGCAAATCTTTGATCCTTGTGTTTTTTTTTTCTTCGTTTTTCTTTTTCTTAATTAGTTTTCCATTCAGAAACAAAAATAACATTGGTGAGTTTCGGTTTCCTCATTGTTCAGTCGCTTGATTGCATTCAAGAGGCAAAAACATAAATTAATAAAATAAAAAGCCACTCCGTGAACATATAAAAGCATGAGAACATTAACCCTCTGCAGCCTTGTTCTCATTCACGTTTATTGCCTCCGTTGGAGACTCCCATCACGCTTCATCTGATCCCAGATCAGATTGAATCTGGTGCAAACCAGTTCCACATTTCTGCCTTCAGCAAGAGAGTGTCATCAGCCTTTAATACCTGAACCTAATTACCTGTAAAATTTTAGTTTAATTCAACAAAAGGGGGTTGAATTAAGTGACACTGATTCAAAATGCGACCTGCCAGATTTAAACCTCCTCCGTCTTTTTGAAGAAAAAAAAAACACTCATTTTTACCATCCCTGCAAATCTTCTACTCCCTTCAATGTTGTGCATTTCCACGGGAACATTTAAACATAAATAAAAATACTTACTCACGGATGTTGTGAACCCTCAAACGTCCCTTGAGATGTTTTGGTCGGGCAATGACACTGAATAATAAATGGGATGTATTCAGCTCATTTTGAATTGAACATGTCATCTTCAATGCATTATGGTAGCAATCACTCAATGCAAACATTTTCCTATATACACGTTTAATAAGACACATGACCTTTCAGGCATGTTTCAAGGTAGTCTATAAATGTATTGCATTACTGGCCAAAAAACAGAAGGAATACAATCCCATGAACTGAGCACAATTCATGAAACACCTAAAAGGTCAATACTGAAACAATTATGGTGGACATTCTATTTGTGTGTATTCATGTGGTTCTTCTCATCAAAATACCACAAAAACGTGTGATTTCATATTGCTCGATTGGACTTTTTTTTCTGTTTTCTATAGTCACCAACTACTTGCTTTTGATTCACTGATGCTTTTCATGCTTCCTTGTTGACTTGGGGGAAGGTTCGGAATTGGATTCATCTTCTTCATTTCCCCAAGCTTTTGGCAATGTTCCCTTTTTTTCGCTCCTCGCTTTAAAAGCTTGCTTAAAAATAAAAAATAAAAAGGAATTGAGGGGATATTCTCAGATGTAGTATTGTACAACCACAAAAAAGGTGAAAAAGTCTCGATCTGTAAGACAAAGTTTCATCCTCACTAATGGCCTCGCCATTTTCTCCACTCTGCTGGCTGAGTGAAAAGCCATTTTTTTGGTTTAGACGCTTTTACATGGAGAGGAAATGTGCTGCCTACAATTGGGCTAGGTGCCAGTGCTATTAGTGGAATGCTGGACTAAGCCGCAAGGAACATCAGACATAGAATCCCTATTCCTATAATGACTGCGTTCCTGTGTAGATCGCTACTTATTTCTAACACGGTTCCTCTTCTACCCGAGCCCATATCATTTAAAGGTGGAGAGGTTAGCGTCTCTTGGCTTTGTGGCCACCTTTGCTGGAGCGCCTTCGAACAGTGTGTTGTACGAAAAAAAAAATGTAACCTCTCCCTTTTCCCCTACATTAGGCTTCCCGTTCTCCCGCAGAATGAAAGCAATGGCCTACGGGAGGTGTTTTGTATCTGCTGCCCCTATTTCTTGTCTTACTCGTTCTGCCTTTGGGCCATATAGACAAATCACACTTTGGTGTCATAGAAAAAAAAGTCTGATATTGAAAAATGTACCGGAAATGGGGATTCTTCCTGTGTCCAGCTCCTGCTTTATCAGAAGGATTTGGTAATAGGGAATTATTAACCTTGTAAAATGGTGTGTGGGGAAAACATTGCCTATTTAGCTTTTCATCACCGCTTGAACTTAATGATTAAATATGTTTTGTACTTTTTTGGCAATTTTTAGTCTGATGTTAAAAATGCGAGTACAAATGCGACCAAACTGGGCCCAATGTACACACTATGTATCTACCAAACCATAAGTATGAAGAGTTATATAACAATTCTGCATGTTACCATGCCGGACTTTTACAAAATGTGTCCAGTTATACAGTACTGCATACCATATATTGTGAAAACCTCCATTTATTTTACGTCTGTGTAAACTCTCAGTCGTACAGGCGTGGTCCATCGAGGAAAAGGTTTCTTCAGCCGTCATCTCAAAGAAGTACAGGTGACGGCTGAAGAAACCTCCATTTATTTTGTAAACATCACTGCAAATTGCCCGGGACTTCTTGGTCAACCGCTGGAATGCCGTGTCTGCAGAAAACTACTATCATCCATCCATCCATCCATCCATCCATCCATCCATCCATCCATTTTTCTGCATCGCTTATTCCTCATGAGGGCCGTGGGGTGTGCTGGAGCCAATCCCAGCTGTCTTCGGGCACATGGCGGGAGACACCCTGAATTGGTTTCCAGCCAATCGCAGGACACACAAAGACAAAATACAGTCACTCTCACACCTAGGGACAATTTGGAGTGTCAATCTTCCTGTCATGCATGTTTTTGGAATGTGGGAGGAAACCGGAGGACCCGGAGAAAACCCACGCGGGCCCGGGGAGAACATGCAAACTCCACATAAGGAGGCCGGAGCGGGATGCTGACCATTCGACTACCGGGCCGCCTTGTTTTCAATCAAACAGAAGCATTTACTTCCCCTATGATTGGATTATATTGTTTTCTTCCAGTGCATGGTGTGCTGCACACAACAGAAGTATAATGAAATTGGCTGTAGAGGGAATATGTACATATATGTATTTATTAATTTTTTTTATGGTGAATGAAACAGTGTGCATTTACATTTCAATGGTGGCATTTATGCGTTGTACACGTCTTCAGCACAGCTCCTGTATAATCAGCTCCAATTCGAAATCAGGCTTAAGCACACTTTGGTTCGCATCCCATTATTACATTGGCACAATATCAGTAATTGAAGAGCTACACAGTTTTCAGAGACTTTGAAAGTGATTTGGTTCAGTGGTCTGACAGAAGAGATTAGTAAACTTTCATTTTTTAGTTATATACTTTTTTTTCTCCAATGTAAAAATGTGCAGAGTTTCAAATAACATTTTAAGCAAAAAAAAAAAATAAAAAAAAAATACAGCATTGAAGTGAAAGAAATCTCATATATGGAGTTAAAATATTTATTATTGCTCAACGCCCCATTAAATTAGGGGATTAGTTTTATTATTAGACGTATATTAGACATGTTATTATATATTATTATTGTTATTAGACTTCATTTATTTTATTTTTTTTAAATACGTATCCCTTTCCACAACATACTTTTCTATATGTACACACTGAACTCTCCGTGATACTTTTCACACATATGACCAACGATACAGTATATGGGACCCATGGGAAGTCTTGACAACCAGTGGGCGAAAGCTCAAAATTACCTCAGCAGCTGGGTTCACCACAAGCTACAATTATTACCATTAGCATGCCTAATTAACAGATTTCCTGGCAGCTCATGCAGATTGAATATAATTCTATCGCAGACTAACTCGTCAGGACTCCAGAGATTGAACACCCCACAAAGCGGTCTTGTAAGGTGGTTGGACATTTCAAGGAGTGTTTCAAGAGAGCCACTCAGCCTGTTAAGACATGAATAGCAGTGTCTTTGTACGCGGTGGTGTTTTTTTGGGGGGGGGATGGAATGGGCACACACAAGGGTAAAAACAAGGAAATAAATAAGAGCATTGCAAAGGAAAACATCAAAGTTATATTCCTGCTCATGGTGGCTCATTGTGGGTGACGGGATGTAGTGCCAGCACTGGCACATGTCTGAAAGACTTGAAAGCTCCCCGTGGTACAAATCAAGACATGGTGTCTGAGCAAATCAATCTATTAAGGACATGAGAGTGGTGTATTTACTTCAAAGTCAATGTTTTTTGTCCTAATCTAAACATCCATTCATTTTCCAGACCGCTTATTCTCACAGGGAATTTGAATTTGTTGCCAGCCAATCGCAGGGAAGTCAAAGACAAAGAACAATTCACTCTCACACCTAGAGATAATTTTTGAGTCAATCAGCCTGCCATGCATGTTTTTGGAAGGGAGGAAACCAGAGGACCCGGAGAAAACCCACGCGGGCTTCGGGAGAACATACAAACTCCACACAGGGTGACCGGACTGTGTGTTGAACTCATGACATCTGCACTGTGAAGCCAGCGTGCTGTCCACTCGACTACCGAGCCACCCCTGATTCTAAACATTGCCTGAAAAAAAAAATCAATGTTATTTATTTATTTATTTATTGGACCATGCCATAATGCGTTATTTTAACACAGGAGGAGGATGGGATGGCTGGGCAATCACCAAAGACGTATGTGTCTCTTTATATGATTTGCCGGCTAGTGGATAAAACGTGAACGATTAGACGTGAGCAATGGTGCGCTGTCCTCCAGAGATATTAGGCAGCTTATTAAGATGTCATCTGTCCAAATGTTGCAGGTTAGTGACAAATACAGTCCTGGCATATACTTCAGTGGCTCCGTCTATCCATTCTGTCAACATTTTCTCAGTCGATGGCTCTGTCGCAAGTGCCGCGATGTGACTTGAAAACCTCATGAGCATCGCTTGCTTTTTCACAAAATAGGACCGGAGGGATTCCAAACAAAAACATTGGCAGTGTGGGCTTCCTTCTCATGCCACTCAATGGCTTTGTGCTTTATATGCATCCTTTTTTTTGAAAATTGTATTTATTGTGCAGGTATTATAATTTACACATCTAAAATTGAAATACATAATACATACATTAAAAGTGTTTTAAACAATAAACCACTTACAATGAGAAAGATACACTTAGCAGGGTTACACAAAATTGTCGACCCTCCTAAAAAGTTATCATCGAAAAAAACAAACAAACTGTGTGTTCATTTTGAGGCATGATGGCTGAAATATAATTATTTTCCACTTCAAAATAAACACGTCATTGCCCATCTGTTAATCAGACAGTGTCATGACAACATGCAAACGCGTGGCAAATACATCGGTTGTGGACTATAACATTTTAATGTAAATAGTTGACCTGAGACTTGCAGATACACTCGTGACTCCAGAGTGGGATAATAACACCCCCCCCCCCACCCCCCTCTTAGTTTGTTTTCCTGTTAATTACAGCAGACCTTGGCTCTGAATACATATTTGTTCAACGGATACGGTAATCTGCATAGACATTATTCACAAGCATATCTTGAAGAGTGGCAACATTGGTTAGAATTTTTGCAGATGTAAACATCATTACAAGATTCATACGAGAGTCATTCGACCAGCTACAAACTGAAAATACTTGAAACAGAAGCACTGTTGTGATTCCTGACCAACGAAAAGAAATGTCCTTTTTAAAGAAATGTCCATTTAGGAGCAATGTATGTAATAGTTAAACAAAAAAAAGACACGGCGAATGAGCGACAAAAAACAATCAGATTGGATTTCTTTGAAATGGGAGCCTACCTCCGTCAGTTGGGATGAAGTTGTAATAAAGACTGAATATTTATTGTGGAACCTCTCACTTGATGATACTTAACTCATGAACTGCCATTCACAAATTTATTTGGAACTTGAAAATCTGACAGAGTGCCATCCCAAATTAATTCGGGTTTTGTTTTTTTTCTTGCTTGGGTGCCGCTAAAGCGCTGGCCAGACTTCTGGCAATGTTTTTCCCTTCCACAAGGCGGCAGCATTTCTCTTTTTTCCAAGTGTGCGCTTTGTTCCAGCTTAAGCTGTTGTTAAAGTGCTATATAAATAAATATGTATGTATTGTATTGTATTTTATTTTGTAAACCCACCCTCATTTCATACTCATATACGTCCCGAATCACACAATTTAGGAAATAAGTCTAAGGTGGCTTCCGCTGCATTGAATATTTATGGAGTCCTTAAACTCAATATTCTGTGGGTCCTGGAATTACAGTGACAATGACAAAAACCCTGGCACTGGGGTGGATATATTTTTCCATGTCTTGCAGTGAATTACACGAGTTGAGTAGGTATTATTATTGATTCATTGTTTTGTGGTTCAGATTGTTTAATTGCTCATTACTGAGAGGTCTTTGTTTATTCTATTGCTTGTGTATTTGCCTTCTACTAAATGTGTATATGAGATTTCAAATGTTCTGTTCTTTTAACAACAAAAATGAGGTTCAAATTATGTCAATGCAAATTCACACAAATCACAGAATGGTCTCAAAGCCGGTTTTTTTTTTTCAAATTAACAAAGCGGCAGGTGTCAAGGAGTTGATGTGACAAATTGTTCACTTCAATCATTTTAATAGTTGGATAACAAATGCAGTTGCACTTTGGCTGGTAAACACATGGGCGGGGACATATTACAATAACAAATAATGGGTTTGAGACAGGACTTAAAAAACAACACAACAAGAACAACGGCAAAACAATGACCATGAATCAGTGCCTTAAAAAACGTTCCTCAAATCTCGCTTTATACATTGTTAGCGATCTAAAATGCAAACATGTAGGGAAGAACCAATGTAGTGCTTCACTAGTTTAGCTTTCAACACAGTCTCTTTCTCTCTCTCTCTCTCTCTCTCTCTCTCTCTCTCTCTCTCTCTCTCTCTCTCTCTCTCTCTCTCTCTCTCTCTCTCTCTCTCTCTCTCTCTCTCTCTCTCTCTCTCTCTCTCCCTCTCTTTCTCTTTCTCTCTTTCCAGCTCTCACTCTCATTCACATAGATACACACGCCACTTTGCTCTATAGGCCAGGCAACAGCTGCGTTTGGTCCAAGTGAAAGCACAGCTAATGAACCAAACAGTACACTTGATAATTTACATCTGCTGACACTCTCCAGCAGCAGTCAGCATGTTGGCATTAGCCATCCTCCCCTAATCTGGACTGGGATCCAGACCTTGACATAACGCCAGACTATACGCCCAGAAATTGCCTTATGAAGACGGCATCCATCCTAATACATAGCCTCTGCCTCATTTCAGGCGCTGCGGGTATATTGGACGTGGATGTGGACAGAATAATAACCTCTGACCACTGTAAATTTGAGTTATATAAACATGTTATATATATTTGAGACTACTTTTATGCACACACCATCTCCGCTTACGCAAAAAAACACACATCTAAGTAAATTGCATACATTACTTTGTACATGTTCTCACATTCAGTGTGACCATTATACCTCAGTTCAGAACTTCCTGTAGCAACTTTGTTGGAGACAAGTTAGTGGTCCCATTCCTCCACAACACATCATGAGAAAACTCTCACAGGAAACAGTCTCCGACATCTCCGCCCACCTTACTTGCTGTAATTTCCATCTTTATTGCCTCAGAAAGAGACAACGCAAATATTTGCAAAGCAACACTTTGCCAAGGATATACCTCGAAAGTCGTGACGAGAATGTGACATCAGACAAATAATAAATTGCAGACAAAATGTACACAGTTCTCTGCCCACACATGCGCCATATATAAAATGACGCTCCATCTGTTGCGATGATGCATCCTTAACTCAGGCGAGTGTTTGTGCGTGTTGATGTGTTTATGTCAAAAGGAGATTTTGGAAAATGGAAAGCAAAAACTATAGGGTTTCAGAAAGTCTTTCCCATGACAATTGCTAATCGATAGTACCGTGGGGCTGAAATGGCATGGTAAAAAAAAAAAAGTAATGCTTTTCATGTTTTCAGTCCATAATGTGGATGCAGGGAACTACTTTAGATGAGCCCAATAATTAGGTTTTACATTAATATTGCTTAGAAATGGCGTTTGATGGTGATAATGGTTGATATCAATCTGGCTATTTTTGTTACCTTCACCTTAAAACAGTCCTGGAAAGACAAGGCAAAATGTGACATTTCCGTTGACAAATGCATCCACTCCTTTTGTCATCTTATCCATGTTCGTCTGTGCTATCTCCAATATGCCCTCGTTCTTAATGTGGCAAAAACGGCTCATCTTTCCTGATTGCATCTGATTGCAATTTTGTCAAGGCTCCTCTGGCAGCCTGCAAGATGAGGTCCCATCAGCAGCTGCAGCTAATTAGCTACTTTCGCTAGCTTTTTTGGCTCACCCTTTACTGCTTCATTTGGCCCGGTAGTTTGGATGTAAAAAGTATTGGATTGTCGAGATAAACAAGGGCTGGCAAACAAAGGAGAGCAACAGGGATGGGGGGGGGGGGGGGGGGTAATGTGGAAACAAGCCAGAAGCAAAGGCAATCATCCCTGCCTTTGATCTGGCACCTAAAATAGGTGATACTTAGCATAGAGACACTTTGGAATCCAAATGACCTTTCCTGGGTTTTGTGATTCCTGTCATTGGTTGGCAATATTTTCAGTGTGTACTCTGCCCCTCACCCAAAGTCACTGAGGATTGGCCAGAACTCACCAGTGAGTTTAGGTAGTTTAATTTAAAGAACCAGCCCAAAAAAATATTGTTATTCATCAAAGACAAATGTCAGCGACACATTTACAAAAGGTTTGTGATATTTCCAATTAAATTTAGACATTGTCTCTGATGCTGCGATTGAGATGGTGCCATTTGTGTCATTTCAAGCAGGTTTGCTGAAATTCAATGCCAGCAAGATAGCAATGAATTCCAAATTATATTTCATGGTCATCTAAGGCATTTGCGAGTTTTAATCATCCATGCCGAATTGCATCAGTTATTCTCTACACAGTGCATTTCCAGCAGTAGTATCTGATTTAGAGCTGTATTTTGTGGTTTTTAACGGGGTAGTAAGCAAAAGCTGAGAACCTGAACGTGCTTCATCTGGTAAGTGATTAAAATCGCCTCACATGGGTGGTCAGATCATTTGAGGCAAAGGAATAATTCATTCTTTATTGTTTTTGTCACGGTTTGCAATGTGTTGATGGTGGTAGATCCCCAAAAAAATCTGGCAGGAGGTATTCAATAAAGTCAGCAGGAACAAAATCTGACAGGTTGAAGCAAGCACATAGAATGACCCGACAACGAATGGTCGAGCTGGGAGTCCTTTTAACTGCCATTGATTGGAATGACCAACACCTGTGCAGGTGCAGGCGGGGCCGACAGCGCCACCCATTCGTCGCCAACCAGATCCTGACAGTTTTCAAGGACCCTCAGGCATTGTTCCCTCTAATTTTTCATGTGTCTGTGCAGATACACAAGCTCCCTGAGCACACTGAAGATCACTGTGAGCAACATCAGCTGTGCACCAGTGATGTGTCGTTCGCGAACGAGTCGGTTCTTAGAGCCGTATCTATGAAGTGAACGAAGAGAGCCGGTTCCTAACAAGGAGCCGGAAATGGGAGCCGACTTTTTTGTCTTCTATTCCCCACCCCCAGTCTTTGGTTAAAGTCGCAAGTGATTGGTCGATATCCGTGGTAGAGGAGGGAGGGGAGAATTACAGACACACGCAGCATTGAGGAGAAGGGGGAGGGTGGTTATGGTAGACAGGTGGACAAATGTTGGACATTATGTTATTATTATTTAATTATTATATTTTTTTACTAGTTGGTATGATAGCATTATTATGAAAAGCAAATTAGGGACAGCTGATCATCAGACCAGAGTAACCACAGGGAAAGTGAAAGTTCGTGGATGCTCTCTGTGCAGATATAAATCAAGCCATATAAATAAAAATACCGTAAATTCCGGACTATAAGCCGCTACTTTTTTCCCAAACTTTCAACCCTGCGGCTTATTCAGTGATGCGGCCAATTTATGTAATTTTTCTAAAGGCCGCCAGCGGCGCTCGAGTAGAAAAGGTAAACTTTAGACCGGTGGAATATATACGTCGAGGAAGACTACATCTTCTTTAGACCTCTTCAAAATTGACCTTTTTCTTCAAACATATGGAAATTGATATTATTCCCATTATCCAAGGTCTAAATTTGCTAAATATACCAGTTATTGTGATCTTGGCTATGCCTGCCACAAGAGCCATGTAATTTTATTGTTGACATTTTTCAAAACGCTGCAAAATTTGGGATATTATGTCGTTTTCATTGTACCCTTCCAGAGGTTGATGCTATAGCATTGAAAGTGGTACCAAATGAAGGCTAATAAAATGTTATTGCATATGGTAGTAAACACATGAACCTGTGTTAATTTTCTTTTTTCTTTTGTTTTTCTTTTGACTTCAAGTCGGCACCGCGAGAGTGCACAAGACAAGAAGATTCTTGCATAAATTAAATTAGCGTGAACATACCCTCATCATGGAAAATGCAAAAAGAAAGGCATGTGACGCAGCTTTCAAGCTAATAGCAATCGAGCAGTCCGATAAAGAAGGAAACAGAGCTGCTGCACATAAACTTGGCATGAATGAATCAATGGTGAGACGCTGGAAACGGCAGCAGGAAGAACTGGAGCAATGTAAAAAGCTTTCAGAGGTAATAAGAGCAGGTGGCCCGAACTGGAAAACCTTCTAGAAGACTGGGTGAACACATAGAGAGCAGATGGCCGAGGTGTTTCGACTGTGCAGATCAGAATGTCAGACTGAAAGCAAAAACAATCGCCACCGTGTTGCTAGCGTATTGCTAGTGTGTTGCTCCCATTAATTGCCCTGTCACAGGCACCGTTTGGGATGAAAGTTATATTATTATTAAAACTTTGAAAACTCTCTCGGTGTACCGTCTTTCTTTGTAAATATGTGTAACCCATGTATAATATGTATTTTCAACTGTATATTTTTGTATTGCATTTATTTGTATTTATTTTAGAAACTTATTCTGATATGTTTTGCATGGGTGAATGAAAAAGGAGGGCTGGAGGTGAGGGACAGACAAAAAAAAAGGTGAAGAGGGGGTAAAAAGTTGGTTAAAGAAAAACCCGCGGCGGTGTTTGAGAGAAGACAGAGACTCGACCAGACCCTGTGGATTTTTTTTGCACGTTGGTACGGAGGAGTTTGACCTGAACTCTCTGCGAAAGATTAAAGTTATCGCTGACTCTGCGATAGATGAGGCGAGGCGGCGACGAGCCACCTGTTTGTGGACGCGGCGGACAATAGTGGATATAAATTTTTCCCTCCCTTACCTTTGGCAATATACACTTTTTTACTTGGATTACTTTCAACGGGACCCGGACTATGCAGGCCTGCACCAAACCTTAAGTATCATTTTCCGTTCATTTTGCCGGCTGTGATTTTTGGACAGTGGACTTTATTGAAGGGCATTTAGTTTCATTCGCGGGACTTGAAGTCGGGTTTGGGTTAATTTTGTGTATGTGTTACATGTTTTAATGTGGGCACATGCGGCTTATATACAGGTGCGGCTTGTGTATGTACAAAATCGGTTTTCCTCTTAAAATGTGGTGGGTGCGGCTTATAATCAAGTGCGCTCTATAGTCTGGAAATTACGGTATTTGATATAGTGTATTTTTTACATGAGTAATTTGTTTTTCACATAATGTTAGATGATTTTTGGTCGTTAATTAATTTAAGCAAAAAAACAAACAAACAAAAAAAAATGCCGAGTTATTTGGGAGCCGTAAGAGAAGGATCTTTTTAGTGAGCCGAGCCAAAAGAACCGGCTTTCTGAAAAGAGCCGGAATTCCCATTACTAATGTGTATGCTGTGGCCACACACCAATTTCCCGCCAGTATCACGGCGCGTATGGGCAGGGCACATTCGCACAGTTCTGCTCCGATTGGCTGTGTAGCGTACGTGAACTGTACGGCATTATTGGCTGGACACCTGTCACTCATTGAGTGACAGGCGCTGCATAGATGCTGTTGTGTGCTGAGTATGTGCAAGCAGTGCGCGATTGCGCACGCGCGCATCTTAGAGGGAACGTTGCCTTTAAGCAAACTTGCTTCGCCGCTGCTAAAGAACTGCGATTCGCCATGATATGCTATTAGCATGGCCCCTTTTAAAAAATTGAATTTTAATGAATTTTATGTTAATATTAAGTGCAAAATAGCAAGAAGTTTTGAGGGACTTTTTTGATTTCCGTTTTTCTAATTCCAAAATCACCATAACACCACCCAACAAAAAGTGAGACTGACTTTTGTCAACAGTTAGCACCCATGGTGTTTTTATGTAATCATCATATAGTTTTGGACCACAAAGTACAAACTGGGGGCATGTGGCTGAGCTAAGACTTTAATGAGGTTGGAATCAGAGATGTAAAAGTGAATAAAGAGCAACACGGATTCAGCAGGTGTTTTTTATTCCTAATTTAACACAGGGATCAGGCTAATTGGAGTCAACCAGAATCGGGTGGAAAGATGGTGCTAAAATTTATGGCAGGTTAGATTAACAGTGATGCAGCCACTATCACTGTTTTTCTATCTGTCTGTCTGTGTCTGACGGACTGTCTGTCTCTCTGTCTGTCTCTCTGTCTGTCTCTCTGTCTGCCTGCCTCTCTGTCTGCCTCTCTGTCTGTATCTATTTTTGTACGACTATCAAATTATTCAACCTGTTCATCGCTTATGTGCCATCACCTTTCAAATGGGTCCGCCCAGCCATTGATTTATCAATTTATTGGGTCACATATGTCATTGTACATAAACAATTTTGACAAAAAAAGAGAATTTGATCAGAGAGATGAAGCAGAAGCTAGAAATAACATAAATGACAAAAAGTCAATTCCAAGGGCGAAGGGTTGATCAAGTAATAATGAGCTGGATTGGATCATCACTTGGCTGACAAATTTAATTCATTGCATAATTAATCCGCCCTTCATCTCGGACATTATTCATTTATAGATTTCCACTAGTTTGCTGGCATTGCTGCATCCTGTTCTGTCACATAAAAATCATCTCTATCCTACTGACATATCGAATGTGGGACATTGGAGAATGATTGCCTCTATGGAAAAAAAATCCCAAAATATAAACAATTATTGTTTTTTCACAATTATGGCAAGTAACTACAGCTTATCAAAAGGATGTTGCACAATTACACATGTTAATTAATGTTAATGGATAG
This sequence comes from Hippocampus bargibanti, assembly GCF_051943395.1. Lineage (NCBI taxonomy): Eukaryota > Metazoa > Chordata > Actinopteri > Syngnathiformes > Syngnathidae > Hippocampus > Hippocampus bargibanti. Next base: position 8,007,421 of record NC_142747.1, on the reverse strand, counting down.
AATTTTTGTTTTACAAAAGTACATGTATGTAGAGTAGTGCCACTTGAAGCACATCTGAGAACTATAGTTGGATGAGGCAATTCAACTGAACTTTCATCTGCATACGAAAAATGCTAGATGGAGGTCGAACACTTCAACACCCTGATCTTAATTTGTCATTTGTGAACAACTGTGACAGTATTCATCTGCACATTGTAATATAAGAATTCCCCGGATGTAGATGAACACACCGGAGGCTAACAACATGCGCCTAAAGATCCTCATTGGATTACATTGATTGTCACACTGTCGGGCTGGGTTGATAAGTGACCCAAAGCATGACATTTTATATAACTTGTTCCCGGGATCTGTTGCAACCACTCGTCTAGTTTGGGGGTCACTGCCCCGAGTGCTCCGACCACCACAGGCACGACTGTCACCTTTACCTTCCAGGCTCTCTCCAGGTCCTTTCTGAGCCCTTGGTATTTCTCGATTTTCTCATGTTCCTTCTCTCTGATGTTTCATCACTCGGGAACGCGACATCTACGACAACGGCTTTCCTTTGCCCTTTATCTATGACCACGATATCTGGTTGGTTGGCCATTACCATCTTGTCAGTCTGTATCTGGAAGTCCCACAGGATCTTTGCTCGGTCGTTCTCTACTACCTTGGGAGGTGTTTCCCATTTTGACCTTGGGGTGTCCAGTCCATACTCCGCACAGATGTTTCGGTAGACTATGCCAGCCACCTGGTTATGGCGCTCCATGTAGGCTTTCCCTGCCAGCATGTATATATATATATATATATATATATATATATATATATATATATATATATATATATATATATATATATATATATATATATATATATATTGTGATATCATGAGAGGCTAGCTCTCATCGGGACAGGACAAGAAGTGCAATGGACGACAGGTTTGGATACAAACAAAAGGTTTTAATCAAGGGTTCCAGGGGGAATTCACAAGCAACAAAGGTTTGAATAGTGTCTCTTCCAATACCTATCAAAATAAAGTCTCTTCTGATACTTAAATCCAAATAAAGTCTCTTCTGAGGTAAAACTGAAGACGGAGTTCTTTTACAAGAATCTCTAGGCCTCACCCCTCTTGACGTCCTCCTCATGTAGCCTAGCCACCTTAGCTAGGTTCAAATCCAGTGTCCAGTCGTGTGGTCCCAGCTGGCAATGAGTCCCACGCAGCAATCAACTTCTTCACAGAGCACAGCAATCGAGCTTGTCTTTCCCCAAGCTCCACACTCAGAGGCTCTCTGCCTTAAGAGCCTTGCTTGCCAATCAAGCCCTGATCAGCTGCAGGTGTGTGGTTTTAATTGCTGCCTTCCACCAGGTGGGGCCAAGACTCTCTCTGGGTGGAGCCATCTTAGGGGGATGTATTTGCCCTCCAGGACACAGCCTCTCGTGACATCACAATATATATATAGTAAAGTTTCGTTATATCGATATTCTCGGGAGTCGGAAAAAATATAGATATAACCGGACTATCGATATATCCGATCCTGCGGGCATGTAATTTTCTCCTTGAGTTCATAGAAATAGTATCATAATAAGCAGTACTATCGATATAACCGATATCGATATAAAAAGACTTTACTGTGTATATATATATATATATATATATATATATATATATATATATATTACCCTAACCATCACTTTGCTGCTGTGAAATGTAAATTTCTCCACTGTGAGACTAATAAAGGCAAATCCCATCCCATCCCATCCCATATATATATATATATATATATATATATATATATATATATATATATATATATATATATATATATATATACAGTGGTACCTCGGTTCTCGACCATAATTCGTTCCAGGACCCTGTTCGAAATGCGATTTTTTTCGAACACCGAAACCACCTCTTTGCTCCTGTCACTTGCGAGTTGTCACTTACGAGGGGGGGGGGCTGCCTCTCCCGGCCGTTCTCCACCTGCTGTCAATTCTCTAATCACGGACACGGGTCATTTATATGGTTCGCGATCACCTCGCCAATGCCGGATGATTGACTCGCCACCGTACCTGGACTCTTCTTTCGATGCGCGAGTGTATCCGGTCCGAGGTACGTAAATTTATGTCATCTTCCGGGATTGCGTAATTTCGCACCCTTGTCTGCCATTTGCTCTTTGGCGCAGTAAGCGGGTCGGATCACCCCCTGCCTTCTTACTCGCTGTGTATTCTTTTATTTGTGAATAAACATCCTGCTTGGGTAGTACGTGTCTGCTTTGGAATCCCAAACATTCCACTACGTTACGACGAGTCAGCTGCCGTCACTCTCGCTCGGAACGTGACAGCTACGGATGACTCAGCTACAGGATGTTTTTTTCTCTTAAAATATCTATCCAATGACACTTGCTCTCACGCCCACAGTCACATCACTAGATTTAACAGCCTCCTTATTCTTTAATATCGTACAGATCGTAGATTTCGCCATGCTGTATTCCCTCGCCAGATCAGACACTCGCACACCTCCTTCATATTTTGCGATTATTTCTTTCTTAAATGCAATAGTTGTACGCACTACTTTTCTTTTGTCACTTTAAGCAGCACTTACTTTCTTTGGAGGCATGATTAGGGGCTAAAACTCATCGTACACCTATAATAAACGCTAGAGCAAAACGCAGCACGTCCGCTAGCGACAACAGTTGGTCACGAACAGAGCGATACACCCGTGCACCACTCAGCTCCCCACCCTCGCGTACGCACTCACGCGTCGTATTGGCGTTCGAACACTGATTGATCTTCGAACGCCGAAGCAAGAATATCTCGAATACTTTGTTCGAACACCGATTTGTTCGAACAGTGAGGCGTTCGAGAACCGAGGTACCACTGTGTGTGTGTATATATATATATATATATATATATTCTTATTGTTTTTGTAATAGGGCCACATTCTGTTTTATCCCAAAGGCCCGTTGCGCTGCATCTGTCCAAAGACAAAGCTAATCGCGGAGGACATGGATGTGAGGGATCGCGGCGGAAGGGTCCGCCGCAGGGCAACTATGCTCGCGTTGGGTGTGATGTTTGTGTGTGGAAGTAAGTGTGTATGTGTTTGGCTGTGTGTGCGCGTGCGTGTGCGTGTGCGTGCGTGTGCGCGCGTGTGTGCGTGTGTGTGTGTGTGTGTGTGTGTGTGTGTGTGTGTGTGTTTGTGTGTGTGTGTGTGCGCGTGCGTGCGTGCGTGTGTGTGTGTGTATGTCTTTGATCATGAGTTTATCGAGTGGGTCAATGCACAACATCGCACAGGCTTCCATCCAACTGTGTTTGGCTCGTTTTTAGCTGAGATGGATGCATGTGAACATCTACGAAAAATGCACTGACCAAAAATAGCAAACATTTACTCTAAAATATGACAACGTGTCCGGCATTGTCCTCTATTGGAAATCAAGCTTTGATTCACATAGTGCTCAACTGATTAGTTGCTGAACCAATTACTGTATATAATTTATATATACCATTTAATCAAATAATGACGTGAAAGAAGTCAATCATTGGCCTACTGGGGAGATAAAAATGTTATTGTCCCAACGGAATAACAACTACATATTTGTGGTGCGTAAATGATGAGCACAGTTGTATTGCTATGCCAACATGTATCAGAGGAAAGATATCTGAACGGAAATAGTCATTTGTCAACTTTGACACCACGGGGAGGCGTTGTCAGACACCAGTGAGAATACCGAATTAGGGATGTGAAGTCAAGCGGGAAAGTGGGGAAAAAATAGGAAGCAGCTTGGCATCTGTAGCCAGGCAGACAGGAGATGTCGACGATGGTTGAGAATAACAAATTAATTAGAAATGAGAGCAAGATAGCTTTGGATGAGGTGCCCGACGGACAGGGTTGGGTGAAAAAAAGCCGATCATGGCGCACTGAGCTGTGAGCCCCATCCATTATGTGGTGACTGACAAGTTACCAGCGGTCAGAGCAGGAGTTACACTTAATAAATCAAAGCTGACAACTCTTCCCGGGCCCTATCTCAAGTACAGCTTTGCAACCTCCTCGTAGCCGTTTTTGTTTCATTTTCAGATACCACGTCCAATGCTGCCCACCCGCCATGGACTCCTTGGGCACATAATTTATTTCATGTTGTTTCCATAAATATGTACCATAGAGCAAATTGAAACAGCTGCGTGCCTACGAGGAGCTTTCAGGCATGCCCTCAAAATGAGAGCTGAATCGATGGATCTCAAGGGATAGTCTCGTGAAAACCAAGGCATACCCGTCAAACTCCACGGCTCCATGCCCTTACAAACTGTCATATTTTCCCTTACAAAATACAGTAAAGTCTCGTTATATCGATATCGGATATATCGATAGTCCCGGTTATATCGATACTATTTCTATGCATGCACGGAGAAAATTACATGCAAACAGGGTCGGATATATCGATAGTCCCTGTTATATCGATATTTTTTCGGACTCCCTTGAATATCGATATAACGAGACTTTACTGTACATAATAATCATACACCATTTTTTTTTTTCAAACGCATTTATGTAACATGTTATATTGTCCATGTGTACATATTTTTAATAAATGATGAAATTACAAGTGTTGCTTGATTACTACAGTGTTCTCTATTGTATGCCACTGTTGAGGAGTCTTCCCGTTCTTTTTTAGGAGCAAAATGAACCTCCATTGATATGTTTTCCAGACTCCTACGTTTTTAGTGTGGCTCTTTGTATCAAAATGAGTCTTTAAATCATAGAAACCGGAGGCAGCTACTTTCACGTCTTTTTTGCAAACAACACAATACGAATATTCCACACCTTTCTTCGAAGCTAGTATCAATCCCTCGTATCGTCCTGACATTTGCTCCCACTCTTTGTAATGCTTGCCTTTTCCATTTAACTTACGGCGTTTTAATTCAGGTTCGGCCATTGCAACTTGATGATTGTATCCAAACAAATGCAATGGGAAATCCCCAGGCGGCAGACGCATGCGCACAGTAGCATCAAACCGCTCGCTTCGTTTGCAATGAAAAAAAAAAATGATACTGAGATAAAGGCTACCGCGGCAAACTCGTTTGACTTGATTGATTTGCCGTTTTGTACAGTTGAGTTGAGTATTACAAAGCATACAACTGTGACACTTTATTGTGGAACGTCTGTGTAAGCTCTCAGTCGTACAGGAGTGGTCCATCGATGAGAAGGTTTCTTCAGCCGTCATCTGTACAAAAGTGAAGGTTTCGGACGTTTCGCCTCCTATCCAAGAGGCTTCGTCAGCGAACTAAAGTCTGACTGGTCGTATCGGCCCCATTTATATATCCCTAATGTCCAGACCTGGTGGCGCCGGACACAGCTATGATAGGTCCCTACTCTCAGGTTGGGGGGGCGCGGGACCCCCCCCTGTGGCCCCACTGATTGTTCCTACATTCCTGACTAACGATTGGCCTATTACACCCACTCCCCCCGGTATCACCTCATCAGCATAACGTAAGAATGAAAATTGTAAAGAGCAGTACATTGGGGAGACTCAACAAATTCTCAAAAAAAGACTTTATCAACATCGCAGGGATAATACTAGTGGGCCTCAATCGGCAGTACATTTGCACCTAAAAGCTAGCAACCACTCATTTGACGACAATGAGGTTAAAATCTTAGCGAAAGAACATAGATGGTTTGAAAGGGGGGTAAAAGAGGCGATTCTTATAAAACAACAAAATCCTTCATTAAACCGGTCTGGTGGTGTGAGGTTCAATTTGGATCGTTCACACAATAGCCTGCTCAGGCAAAACAGGTTAGGCAACTTTCGCAATGCTGATGAGGGTCGTTATGCTGATGAGGTGATACCGGGGGGAGTGGGTGTAATAGGCCAATCGTTAGTCAGGAATGTAGGAACAATCAGTGGGGCCACAGGGGGGGGTCCCGCGCCCCCCCCAACCTGAGAGTAGGGACCTATCATAGCTGTGTCCGGCGCCACCAGGTCTGGACATTAGGGATATATAAATGGGGCCGATACGACCAGTCAGACTTTAGTTCGCTGACGAAGCCTCTTGGATAGGAGGCGAAACGTCCGAAACCTTCACTTTTGTACAGATGACGGCTGAAGAAACCTTCTCATCGATTTATTGTGGAACTTGTTTTACCAAAAACATAAAACATCCATTTTTGAAAGAACAATTCCAGCTGTCAGGAATCTGGCAGATATTGTAGCTTCAGGCTGAGAGATTCTAATCCATCACTCTGATTTTACAAAGCGTGTGACAAAGTACGGATCCAAAAAGTCACTTATTAATTTCTTGGTGCGCTCACACGCGCTCCATACAATTTTCGGTGCTGAGCCATCCTCCCTTTGCTCCACAGAGGGGTGGACTCATGTTCAGTCTTTCAGAACATTTGTAGTCAGTGACCCATCAGTGTGCCATTGAAATAGCACTGTGTAACTGCAACGTTCAAAAATGTGTTGGTCCTTTGACGCTCTCGCATGACAAAGTCTACAATGCTGGAGCTCAATTCTTCAAACGGTGATATAGAGAACAGGGCATTCACACGTATCACTCACTCGGGACTTGCGTGCCCCAGCACGGCATGGATTAAGCGAGTGTAACTGTGCCCTAATTGTCAAGATGAGACCACAGTCGTGTTTGTGGGTTTGATACCTTGTGTTTTGATGCAAAATGCTACTCGAGCAACCACATTTTTTTATGAGTGCTTGACAATTGACTTTTTGTGAAAACAAAATGAAGCCTTGAGCTGCTTGTTCTCTACTTGATGCTTTATCGTTTCATTATTAATTATATAATTACCACACAGCCCAAAGTAGTCATGCTAATACCATTTTGAAACATTTTGTCAATAAAATAATAAACACGTAAGCTAGATCTTGAAAACACATTTCCTGTAAAATAAACAAGACAATGCTATATTTGCATCATCTGTAATGTCTGCGGTCTCAGAAACATGATATTGTTAACCTGTCGCAGATTTAGTAGGAGCAAAACACAATGAAAACGGTATGAAAAGGTGGGCTGCCTTTAAGCTACTATCACCATCAAACTATGCCCACAGAAGCTTTGGGCTGTGAAGTGGACAAGTCCTGCCCAAGCGCTGGATAATTGGAGCAGACATACTGTTTTCAGCCCTAAGCAGCTGGAGACTCTCTGACAACCACTGTGAACCGGATACCTGAAGCTTCCGAACAGGGTGGCAAGGGATTTTTGAGCTTTACAGATAACAACCGCAGTGCTAAGTAAAAAGACATTAAAAGACAGTATGGTGGTAAATGAAACACCATAACAGTCAAAATAAATATTTTTCTTTATCCGTCAAAATATTACAATAGTGTTCTTGGAAACACGTTTTCGTCGGATAGTGTGTAACCCCAGTTTATTGGAAGTCAAGGAAAAAAAAATGATTACCAGTATAGTAGGTAGCCCAGTGCCCTACAATTGACTGGAAACTGGTTCAGGTTGCTTAAAGAAATGTAACATATGTACTTGGGCTAGAGAGTGCTACATTCATCGGTCCTCGTTGCTCAGCATAAGTCAACAAAAGTTCCCTTTTCCCTTCCCTGTCTGAGTCACTCATCATCGTTTATTTGTATGACAATAAACAAGGTTTTCTATTTCAATTGTTGCCTCAACTCTTCATCAAGATTTTATGACAGTGAAAATCTTTCAGTCGAACTGACGATATGTGATAAAAAAAATATGACCAGATTGGAGAGGTCTGCCAGGCAGATTGCGTTGTATACACAACCTTTTTTCTGAAGCAGCCCATTGCAATTAGGGTATTGTTTTCACCACTTGTGATGCATTTACACTCGAGTGGGGAAAACAAAAACAAAAACTTGGCGAAAGTAAGTTGAAACCTCTCTTGTGAGGCTGGTTGTCACTTCAGCGTGTATGACATTAGCTTCTCCCTTGGTTGAGGTAATTGAAGTGACCGTCCGTCAGGCCTGCGGACGATGGGTTATGTGGGGCTCAAAAGGGAATGGAAGCAACGCTTCACCGGCAGCAGGTGTATACCCTTCAGAGAGCCTTTCTGATGAGGTCCCATAAGCTCGCTGCGTCTGCCGTCTCCGATAAGAGCACCTCAGATGGCACTGGGAGAGGCGGAAAATAGGAAAATGTATCTTCTCTTTGCTTTTTTTTCTCCTAATTTAGAATGTATGTACTTCTCCTTGAATGTACGCAGTTTACATGGCCACTCTTAATCCCACATCATGCAGTCTTGCTTCTTGGATTTCATTGAATTTTGTAGCATTGTGTGATTTTATGGCACCAACTAAGGCCGTACGTGTGCATGCTGTCACTAATGAGATTCCAGACAAGTACAAATCTCAATTATTATGGAGTTTGATTTCTCCCCTGAAGGCCCAGTGACAGACTGATGGTTGTCGTGATGACATACGAGTTGGAAGCGCCTCCCGTTTTTCCCCCTTAAGACTCCGTGTTTGATCTTCTAAAGGCCAACACTTTCAAAATAATAACAGGCTTCATGTCTTGCTCATGCGGCGTGACAACGGGAAGGAAACAGCTTCATAATGCGAGCGAGCTTAATGGCAAGATCTTCAGCGAGGGGGAGGGGGGGGGACAGACTGCGACCTTGCATTGAGCTGCACGTGTAATAGTGGCAACTATTCATGCTAATATAACAGCCCTTGTGGCCCAAATATTATTTATTTATTTATTTATTTATGTTTGTGTTTATGTTTGTGTTTAAGTTTGTGTTTAAGTTTGTGTTTAAGTTTGTGTTTAAGTTTGTGTTTATTTATTTGGAATGTTTTTTTTAGTACAGTTTGTGTTTGTTTATATGTTTTTGGGGAGTCTATGTAGCTACAGTATCTATCGATCTATTCATATATTTATCGATCTGGTTATTCATTAATTTATTAATTTGTTAATCCCTAATCCCTTAATTTATCAATTTATTAATTTATCCATGTATTAATGTATTAAGTCATTAGCGTATTTTAATTTACATTTTTTAATGTGATAATGTAATAGTATAATCGTGTAATAATGTAACAATGTATTAATTTATTAATTTATTAATTTGTTGATTCGTTGGTTTATCGATTTATCAATGTATTAATTTATTATTTAATTATATATTTTAACCTGTTTATTTATTGATTGATTGATTGACTGTTATGGGTCGCTCAAAAATGGATGATGGCCGGCAAATGGCCCTCGGGCCGTAATATGGGTAGCTCTGCTTGATATGGCTTTTGTCTTTGCACCTGAGTCTTACTCGAGCAAAAACCTGGAACCTGATTCATGATATTCATTACACGCATCATTAAATTCATTACGAATAAAACAATTGATCCCCATTGCCCTCTCACTTGCATGCATAATATAAGAACCTTCACTCTTGTATGACTTGTGAATGGCCATCCTCCTCTTTGTGGGGGAATTCTCCAGTGAATCCATGAATCTGGGTTTCGAGATGCAGTCTGCTAGAACAGCCGCGGGGCAATTACTTCTCCCTCTCTCAGTCACGGAGGCTATTTTTCACAGACACGCTCAGTTCACGGTCAAAACAACAGATCAAAGAGAAAAAGTTAGCCCTCAGAGTCGTATAACAAAGACAGTTAGTGTTTCTTTTTATTATTGTGAAAGCTGTCTTGCTAAATTGCATTTTTTGTTGAACTATTCAAAAAATGGGCAATATGTTGTGACGTGCAGAACACACCATTTTGGCTTGACTCATAAAGCACAGTGAATTGGAATCATCCACTCAGGTAGAGGATGTTGACATCCTGATTCCTCCAGGTCCCATTCCCCTCTGTGCGACTTTGCCATTGTTCATGGTAAATGTCAGTCTTAATTAAGGCGTCACGTTTCCCGCCTAACACAGATATGACCATAAATCCTTTTGAAGTGCACACTGAGCCAAGCGTATGAGAGGTGTAAGCCTATGTGCCTCGAAGTGAGGGTGGACTCATGGGGGACCGTTTCCTTTCCTCCTCCACGATCAACACCCTTGACCCGCTTGTCACCAATCTGTCACCAGGGCTGAGTGACGAGCCCCGACGCATCTCTTAACCTTCTTTTAATCAACCTGTCTCTCCGCGTCACATTACACACAAGATGTGGCTGCTAGGGGTGTAAGTGGGGGGGGGGGGGAATGGGCATTTGTCTTTGCATTACAAACGGACGACCTCTCCTTGAGGAGCCCGTCAGATTCATCAGCGTGATAAAGTGGCATGTGTACTTCTTAAGGTGAGCCTCGGATGGGAGAGTCGAATCGAATAAGGCAGAGATGAAAGATGAGGGGCTTCCCTGCTAAAGCCGCTGTCCCAGTGACCTTATCCCGGGTAAGTGTTCGAAAATGGATGGATGGATGGATGGATGGATGGATGGATGAAAAGTGAAGGGTGACGTAGGTGCTGGCAGAGAATTTATTATAACAAAAGGCGCGAGTCCTATAATACCACGGACCCGGAATGAACGTGACGAACAAAACCACAAAAAGGAGCACAGCGAGTAGGTGGGCGGGGGGCAATCCGTCCAGCCTGACGAGCTCGTAAAAAGGCACACGTGGGTGCAAAACCACGCAATTCCGACAAGCAATAGACTTACGCGATCGCGGCCACAAAACACCTCGGGCAAAGCAACGACTCGTACTGAGAGAGTCCAAGATACAGCGAGGCGCGCGGCGTCGTATCTTCCGACGCTGGTGAAGTGCCAGCAACTAGTTAAAATGTCCCAGAGTACGTGATGAGGGGATTGACAGTAGCTGACGAATCTCGGGAGCGGCGGCCCCGTCCCAGCTGTCAACTCGCACGTGACGGTGTGCGAGTGTCTGATCTGGCGAGGGAATACAGCATGGAGAAATCTACGATCAGTACGATACTAAAGAATAAGGAGGCTATGAAATCCTATTCATAATTCTTTTCTTTATCACTTTTGTTTATTTTTACACGTTCATTTTAGTGTAATCTTTCGTACGGAAGATTATGATAATGTGAACGTACGATTAGCCTGGGTTACATTTATGTTTGTTTTTTGTGTCTTTGCCATTTTGCTTAACATTTTCTGAGATATACATTGCTTTTTATGTGTTCAGTCAGTATTTTAATGTGCAATTTCATGCATAAATTAATGTATATAATACTAAAAAGGTAAACATTCAGGGTGTTGTAATGGATTAAAACGATTTACATTATTTGTAATGGGAAAAATGGTTTCGTGACCGAACAAATCGGTTTTCGAACAGGGTTCTGGAACGGATTATGGTCGAGAACCGAGGTATCACTGTACATGATTTTTGTGGAGGTTTCATGGAGGAGCATAACTACAAAAGGCTGATTAGATAACGCTAGGTGATTTAAATTAGTCGTATAAGGCGCACCGGAGTATAAAGCGTGCCCCCAATGAATGGTGTACAGTATTTTCAAACTTTTTCCATATATAAGGTGCACCAGACTATAAGGTACAACTTCAATTAATGACAAAAGTTTTCCGAATATAATATATAAATATGTAAATGTTTTCCAAATATACGGCACACCACATCATATGGCGCTTCAGCAGAGGCTGGGGTTACACATGACTTCTTCGACAAGGGGAAATTGAATCGGTGGCTGCTGACAGAAGTTACCAGACCCCTTTTTGGCCATTATTACTTTACAGATGAGGCGCAGGGTCATTTTTGAAGAGAATCAAGGCTTTTATACACTGGAAAGTATATGTAAAGCAAAATGACACAAATGTACACAAATTAACACAATGACACAAATTAACTCACTGCCAAATTTATTCGGGAATTTAAAATATGATGTAGGGCGCCATTCCCAAATTAGTTCGTGATTTGTTTTTTCATGCTTGGGTGCCGATAAAGCACTGGTTATGGCCTCTGGCAATGTTTTTTTCCTTTCCACAAAGGGCCAGCATTTCCCTTTTTTCCATGTTAGCGTTTTGTTCCTGCTTCAGCTGTTGTTGAAGCGCTATATAAATATGTATGTATTGCATTGTATTTTGGACAGCCGCCCTCATTTCAAGCTCATACAACTGCAGACCCATATAATTTAGGATTTAACTTTTTTTCTGATGAAAGAAGAGAGTCTAAGGTTTCTAACACTTTATTGAATGTTTTTGTAGTCCTAAAACTCAATATTCTGTGGGTCTGGGAATTCAAGTGACAATGACAAAAACCTTGGCACTGGAGTAGACACATTTTTGCATGTCTGGCAGTGATTGAGTTAAAAAGTGTAGATATAAGCAGACAATATTTCATGTTGTTTGAAAAAGTCAAAAGGCTTATAATGTTCATGTTTCCTGACAAAAACAGTCTGACTCTTGTACATCATTTCTGTTCTATGTGAACACGGTTGACATTTTATAAACAATAGAGGACACCATATTTTTATTTAGTAATTTAGTTATTTGGTTATTTGGTCATTTGTATTTATTTATCACATTTCATTTACGTTGAGTCTTATGATCAGTCATTTGGAATATGCTTGCAATTAAGAGAGACGCCTCACAACGGCTGACATCATTGAGGCAGACAGATCACAATCATTGAAAAACAATCTTATGTACTTTAACTACATCAATGTCGACTTTAAGAAAATATACCAAGTCAAGATTTTAAGAGATGTCGGACGTTATCAGCAACAATGTCATCCAATGGAAAAGCATATTAATTGGCCAACGTTATGATGATTTTAAACTTTTTGCTGTCCCTTAAGAGGCTTCAACTTAACATTTCAGCTATATGGATCAGACAGCAACAAGGTCCCTCTTTTATAAGGCCCCACCTAGCTGTCACTGCGTATCCAATCCAACAGAGCTTTTATTTTTTTTCTTTGCCTCCTGCCAGACATAATCTGTGTGACTCACCAAGAATTTCCTCTTTCTCCAACAGATGATTATTCACACCTAAAGTCACATTTTATATCACTACTCACCAGTTCAAGGCGAGTGTGAGCTCCTAGCTACTTTGGACCAACATTAACTTCTACTTTAAAGTTCCAAGGTAGATAGTTCACGTTTCACAGTGTCAAAATAAATCGGCATTCAATATTGTTACATCAATCGTTCTCCATTTTTTTTGGATTTGTTACATGAGCATAGGTGAAGGAATTGAGTCATATGACTTTGACTCCACTTCAAGTATAAAATAATTGAATCAGATTCGCCTGATATTTTCTTATTGGATGGACAATTTGTAATCAGTTGCACTGACAACATTTGCCGATCGATCAATGATGTCATTGATCGAGTCCATCAAAATAAGACATTGCAGCAAAAGGCAGTCTCGTTCACTTCCGGTATTTTACGTTAGGAAGTTCCTATGTTGACAATTTTCGAAGAGTTTAAAGCATTCCCTGCACGCTTGTACACCTTTCAGTGTCAAACAACATCATACATATGCACACACAGTCATAAAGTAACACAGACACAAACGACGTCTCAACTGAGAAACACAGAATTCATTCAAAACAATATTTCAGACACCTCAACCTTATACAACTTTGTCAGTAGACGCTAATTGATTATCTCCCGGAGTGTGAAAGATTGAAAAGGTCAAGGTATGGCAACATGCAAAGGACGAACACCGCAGGAAGTGGTGGAAAGGTCATGGCCCCCTTGCCTTTTGAAGAAAAGAAATAGTGGATGAGCAAACAGGATTCCCGGGGGAGCCGCAGCATGAATAGTTTTGTGGCAGACGGCTGACTTTAATCACTCAAGCTGTGCTGATGCCTGGCATACTCAAGATGTTGTTACAATTCGTTTTATATGAACGAATCACATAAATTGAGGGATTGTGTTGTGGAAGCTCCAAAGTTGCAAGCAATCTGTTCCCCAAATGCCGAGTGACTGACTTCAAAGATGTGCTCATTTCAAAAGACTTAGTTCCATTATAGATCGTGGAGCGTGATGTAATGTACTTCAGGCTATACAGGAAATATTTAAAGATGACCAAATGCCATAACGTACAGAGATAAGTTCTCCTCTTTATCATGGAATTGAAAATATCCAATGAAATGACAATTTGCAAACTGATATTCAAGCAGTTCTATTGATCGCAATTGATATTATACGCCGGGAACCTCCTGTGCTGACATAAAACAAGAAAATAAAAGCAAAACTCATTCCTGGAATAATAGAGTGAATGAATACAAGGTGACATCTCACAAGATCCGATAATGTTTAGAATTGCACGTTTTATTTGACTTTGAAGACTGAAAAGATTTATTCAGCCGTCATCTGTACTTCTTTGAAGGTGTCGGACGTTTCACTTCTTATCCAAGAAACTTCGTCAGCAAACTAAAGTCTTACTGGTAGTTTAGGCCCTATATATATATATATATATATATATATATATATATATATATATATATATATATATATGTATATATATATATATATATATATATATATATATATATATACACCGTATTTTCACGACCATAAGGCGCATATAAACGTCTCAGATTTTTTTCAAAATGTGTGGTGCGCCCTGTAGTGCGGACGTATTAGAGACCACCATGAGGAGGACGTGGGAGAGAACATGTGGGGGGGATGTGGGGCATGGTTTGTGTATAAACGAACAGGTATGTGCTTTATGCAGAACATTGCTGTTTTAACGACCCTGAAAATGGCACAGAGATATGGTTATGAAGCTCAGTTTAAACTGAAGGCTATCAGTTACGCCGAAGAACATGTGAATGGAGCAGCCGTGACATAATACACGGACATAAGGCAAGGTGGCCGGAGTTGGAGGAAAGATTCGAGCAATGGATCTGCGAGCTAAGAGCGAGCATAAGGACCGTTTCGACTGTCACCATCCCACTCAGAGCAGTAACGCTAGCGGAGGAAATGAAAATTGAACATTTCCAAGGAGGTCCGTCTTGGTGCTGGCGTTTTATGAAACTGTGCGATTTTTCCATGCGGACCGGGACTACTGTAGCGACGGCCGGCGAATTATTCTGAAAAGCTGGCGAAAAGGCTGTCATGCTAACGGAGAGAAACTCCCGGCGATTGTGATTTTTTTAAAAGCAAGACTTTGCCTAAAGAGACATTTCCAGCAGGCATCATTCTTAAGGCAAACAAAAAGGGCTGGATGTTACGCCACAGTTTGCCAATGGATTGTGGATGTTTGGGCTAACGTGTCTGCTAGCACGGTGGTTTGAGCTTTCGGAAAAGTCGTTACCGGTAATGTGCTCCTTTTTACCATGCCGACGCATATTGAGTGATGATTACAAAATGTTATTCCTTTGTAATTAATAAATAAAGCACTACCAAACTCAGTTTTGCTCCCGATCTGTTTTTTTAAATACGCATACTTGTATGCCTGTGTTGTTGTGAGGCGGACGTACGTATGGCAGTAGAGGATATGTACCGGTATATAAAACCTGCGTCCTTTCATCCGGTGCGCCCAATGTGTGTGTTAAATACAGAAATGGCACACATAAATGAGACTGCGCCTTTTCACACAGTGCGCCGTTTGGTCGTGAAAATACGGTATATATATATATATATATATATATATATATACGGTATATATATGTATATATATATATATATATATATATATATATATATATATATATATATATATATATATCCCTACTGTCCAGACATGGCGGTGCCGGAATCTGCTATGATAGGTCCCTGCTCTCAGGGACCTATCACAAACGTCCGACACCTTCAAAGAAGTACAGATGACGGCTGAAGAAACCTTTTCATCGATTGGACCACTCCTGTACGACTGAGAGCTTACACAGACGACATTTAAGACTGTTGTCTGAGAAAGTGAAGGTTAAACTCCATATCGCATCTTGTTTTTCACTAATATTTATTCATGTATCTGTTTATTTTACATTTGACTGTGTTTCAACAGTATTTTGTTCAATGCTCCAGAATTATTATTTTTTTTTACGAGAAAATGCAAACAAGAGGCTACCTTACATGCCCGTAAATTTCAAAAGCAATAAGACTTCGTACCTCCACAATGAACATGAAGATAAATATCAAATTGGATCGATAAAAGGGATCATTAAAATCATTGTAAGGCCAGGATTAAAGTAATTTTTTGCAGATTCTGTTCACATTGCTAACCACTTCAGAGACAGCAGAGACACCAGGAACCTGTGGCGTGGGATACAGACCATCACAGACTACAAGCCCTCTCCACAGACCTGCCTGAACTCCACCACTTTACTGAACCAGCTGAATGACTTCTTCGTCCGCTTCGAGGCAGACAACAGCACTCCAGCACAGAAGACTCCACCACCTCCCGGCGACCAGGCACTGACACTGTCCCAGGACAGCGTGAGGTGATCCCTCAGCGGAACCAACGCACACAAAGCCCCGGGTCCCGACGCCATTCCTGGCCGTGTTCTGAGAGACTGCGCTGAGGAGCTCACAGATGTCTTCATGGACATCTTCAACACCTCTCTGAGCCAGGCTGTTGTGTCCACGTGCCTCAAAGCCACCACCATCATCCCGGTCCCAAAGAAGTCATCCCCCACCCAACGACTACCGCCCGGTCGCACTCACTCCCATCCTCATGAAGTACTTCGAGCGGCTAGTTATGAAGTACATCAAGGCTACCCTCCCCCCAATCATGACCCTTTAGAGTTTTCATATCGGCCCAACCGCTCGACCGATGATGCCATCTCATCCACCTGGAGACCAGAGACTCCTACGTCAGAATGCTGTTCATCGACTTCATCTCAGCATTCAACACCATCATCCCCCAACAGCTCACCGACAAACTGAGAAAACTGAGGATCAGCACCTCCCTGTGCAACTGGCTCCTGGACTTCCTGACGGGGAGATCACAGGCAGTCAGAGTTGGAAACAACACCTCCAGCACCATCACGCTGAACACAGCCCTCCCCCCCCAGGGGTGTGTGCTGAGCCCCCTTGTATTCACTCTGCTCACACATGACCGCTCATCATCATCACCCAGCTCCAACCTCTTCATAAAGTTTGCAGATGACACAACTGTGGTGGGCCTCATCAATAACGATGAGGAGACAGCCTACAGGGACGAGGTCATCCGCCTGGCCACGTGGTGCAAGGACAACAATCTCCGTCTGAATGTGGAGAAGACGAGGGAGATTGTTGTGCACTTCAGGAGAGTGCACCCTCAGCATGCTCCACGAACCATCGACGATGCTGCAGTGGAGAGAGTGAGCAGCACCAAGTTCCTGGGAGTGCACATATCCAAAGACCTGTCCTGGAGTTGGCATCACTGGCCAAGAGATCACACCAGTGCCTGTACTTCCTCCGCAAGCTCAAAAGAGTTGGAGGCCCGACCCCCATCACGACCTCCTTCTACCGCGGTACCATCGAGAGCATCTTGACCAGCTGTATCACCGTGTGATACGGAGCCCGCACTGTGTCCTGCCGTAAGACTCTGCATTGCATCGTGTGGACAGCTGAGAAGGTCATCGGTGTCTCTCTCCCCCCCTTCAGGACATTTACAACACCCGCCTCGCCCGTAGAGCCATCAGGATCGCTGGCGATCCCACGCACCCTTCCCACAGCCTCCTCAGCCTGCTGCCATCGGGTAGGATACTACAGAGTCTTCGAGACAAGACCAGCAGGCTCATGGACTGTTTCTGCCACCAGGCAGTCCGGAGACTCAACTCCCTCCCATCCCTGCCCACCCTGCACCTTCCCACTGCCACACTCAATGAACTCGAATAATACACGCTACATGCTGTACTATAATGCTGTACTATCATCCTATCATCCTGAACTATATTTTTTTGTTCTTTCTCATTTTTTCTGCAAGACCTCAATTCAACCCTTTCTTGTTTTTTGTTTTTGCATTACTACATTACGTCACTTTATATATGTCACTTCCTCACTTTACATAGGTCACTACCTCACTTTACATACGTCAGTACCTCACTTTCCAGACGACACTACCTCACTATACATTCAGAAATTACATGTACTGTCTGTTGTCAATTGTATGTCTTTTTTTAGCCAAGTTACAAGTGCCTTGCACGCTGGGCTGTATGTCATGCATATTAGCATATTTGACAATAAAGCTGACTTTGCCTTTGACTGTGACATCAGAAATGGAGCTCACTGTTCATCACATACTTTGTAGAAATAAACTCCTAAATCCACATTTAAATATTTAAATAATTAAATAAATAAATACACAAATAAGCAAATAAATAAACAAATAAATAGGTGAGGAAATAAGCAAATAAATAAATACATACACATACACATACACGCACTCACACATACATACATATTCAAATAGCTTTTGTTGTCGTGGATGGTGAAAGTCACAAAATGTTCAAGATGATGTTGGCTCTATCTACCACCATCTCTTTAAAAAAAACAAGAACAACAGTGAAGTCAATGAGTGGTGACAGCCACATCCTCACTGAGGCAAGAGAGACATTGCTATTTACCACACATAGAATGCAACAAGACGAACGTACATTTCAAGGACAAAGAAAAACGCTTCAATAATTGAAAGGCCCACTCTCGGTAGGACTATGTGTTAAAAGAGGCTGACAAGCACATCACGTCGCTCTCACTTTTCCAGTCACTTTCCGCTCTAGTGCTGAATTGCCCCCTTTGGCACACGGGCATTAAGCATTCTTTCACGTAAGCTCCGTGAGTCCCTTCCCAAGAGTACACGAGCTCTATTTCCGTCACAAAGGGGAGACAGTGTTTACAGTCTGTGATTTCCTGATGGGTGATCCATCAGGCAGGAGTCAATCCGCACTGGACACTTGCCTTGGCAGACGCCGGTTAAGCAACATGGCTCCCGAGGGACACATGGGCATTACTTGTCAGGTCACCTAATGCTGCCATTTGTACATTTACCCAGGGGCGGATTTCGTCCTCCCGATGGGGACTTTCAGGGGGCTCTCATTATAAGCAGAAGGAGGAAAGTGGTGATAGAGGTAAATTTTATGAATGCTGGCTTAGCAGACATACTGTTAATGACGATATTTTAAGCAGATGGATGTATGGTCATGAAGCACTTGAGTACAAGCAGAGAAACATGCACAAAAGAAAAGAAGAAAGAAAGTCAGCCAAATTAACTTGGTTGAATGTAACATAATCTGGTAGCATCTGCCTGGCTTGCAACTCTTCCCTTTTTTAATCGTTTGCTGCATACAGTAGCTGCATATCGTATGCTACAACTGCTGACGTGGATTTACAAAGTGTCTGGGCTGCTGATCAAGGTACTGTATGGAACGGAGTGCGCGTTGGATTAGACTATATAATAGGATACATCGTTTCGAAACTCACGCGACATGCTGCTTTCATTGTTTTGAAGCATGTTTGTATTTAAAAGTAAATATTATTGCTCTGGGACAGGGGTGACCCCTGATGATCATTCAACACCTTGAAACATCAATAAGATTGTAAGTGTTATGAGATCCAAGCTTCTTGATGGATAATTTGTGTCATTTTGATGTGAGCAGAGTTTGATTTAGTGAGGGCTTCTGGGGCTTTGGTCAATATGATGCAAGCCAACGTATTTATCCCTCCCGTCTTGTCTGAACTTCACTTGCATCAGTAGTGCACATTGAGATGGTAATTCATTTGAACGATTTTAGTCGTGTCATATTGTGAAAAAAATGTTTGCATTTTTTCACATAATGACAATGCACCTGACAATTTAAATTTGTCATCCATTTTAATACCTTGCGAGGCACTGTTAGTCATACAGCACCAAGTCGGAATGTGAATCTTCCTTTCATAACTTTGCTGCTGTGAAATGTAAAAACTGCGACACAAACAAGATCTACAGCAATGACATCGGGATGTCATTCGGGCTGGAGAAATGTAGTCGGATGGTGACAAAGAGGGGCAAGGTAGTCCACACTGAAGGTCTCTCTCCCTGAAGGAACAATAACAGACATTCAAAACAGCTACGAGTACCTGGGTATACCACAGGCCAATGGTAACCTCGAACTAGCAACAAGGAAAGCGGCTACGACCAAATACCTCCAGCGGGTGAGGCAAGTCCTAAGAAGCCAGCTCAATGGCAATAACCAGACATGGGCAATAAACAGCTATGCCCTGCCATTGATCAGATACCCTGCAGGAATGATAAGGTGGCCAAAGGAAGAGATTCAGACCATGGATGTTAAGACCGGAAAACTCCTCACCATGCATTGAGGGTTCCATCCCAAGTCCAGCATCCTGAGACTGTACACAAGCCGTAAGGAAAGAGGACGGGAACTAGTGAGTGTGAGAGCCACTGTCCAGGATGAAACATCCAAGCTCCATGAATACATCAAAGAGAAGGCTCTAACGGATGATGTACTCAGAGAATGTCTCGGTCAATGGGAAACAGAAGATGAGGTGCTGGAAGAGGGACAATCATGGGAGGAAAAGCCCCTACTTGGGATGTACCACCGAACCATAACTGAAGTGGCTGATCTCAAGAAGTCCTATCAGTGGCTAGAAAGGGATGGCCTAAAGGACTGCACAGAGGCACTAATGCTGGCTGCTCAAGAGCAGGCCCTGAACACCAGAGCCATAGAGGCACGGACATACCACACCAGGCAAGACCCAAGGTGTAGGTTATACAAAGAGGCACCCGAGAATATCCAACACATAACTGCCGGGTGTAAGATACTTATGTCCCAAATTAACCACGCAGTATTTTACCTTTGTCACAAAATGGAAAGGCACAAATCCAACGTGTCTACAGTATCATCTTTGTAAAATGATCCGAAACAAAAGTTAAAATGTGCAGCCAAGACACAATACTGAGCAGCTGTTCTGCAGAGTAAATCCAGTGACATGTAATTATTTCCTCAATGGTTGACCGTGGTAATGTGTGCATAATAACAGGCTTTGCAAAGCCTGCAAGAATGTCAAAGCTTTCCACATATCAATCGAGCCCCAGAAACGACAGACAAAATTATGTACTGCCGTCAAAATAAAAGACACGCTGACAATCTCAACCTGTCCCCACACTATTCCAAATGGAGCCCGAAACTGCCCGGATTATCCCATTGGGGCAAAGTTTTAGTTGTATAAGACGAATGAGTGCAATGAACTAACGAGAAGGCCGACACAATCAGAAAGGGGTGGGAAATCATATTCACAATGTTATCATGGGCAAGACCTGATAGATGACAAGACAAAGATGCCCAGAGAAAAACAACAGATCGAGGCAATACTCCCGATCTGATTTTCACCACGGTCCTATAGAATGAGATGAGTTCAAATATTGATTACTGAAAGGCCACACTTTTTGCAGAAATGGAGATAAAATAATAGAGAAAAAGGATGTCTGCTATCAACAGTAATCTCCTCCGATATGCTATTATCACAAAGCGGGTCATCTTTTTTTGTGCGGATGATTCTGTTTCTATCGGCACATTTACAACATTTTTTAAAGAGTTAGCAGTCATTCGACACCCAGATCACCAATGATAAGTCAGAAATGAGAATCAACGACCTCCAAAATGTACATTTGGGTGAACTTAATGATTGCATTGATTTTGACACTGGAACTGATCATTAGAATTTGAACCAAGTCCTTGACTAAGTATCATGTTATTGGATAAGAAAGTGCTCAATAAAAAGCCTATTATTGTACATACACAAACACAATATATAGGAAATAAGCAGTACCATGACTGTGTTGTTATTAAGTTATAACCTAAGGTCATTTTTATTATTCTTTTTTCTATGTGACAACTGTGAGGGAAGAGGAATATAACAAAATGTCTTGCTAAAACATCAGGGGCAGGTTCTTGGCTTCATGCCACCTCAAGGCAGACCACCACAGCAAATGTGTTGTTTATTTTTCCCTTACACCATCACTCCCGTTCTTAGGGAGAAACTTGAACAAAGTTATGAAGGACAACAAAGAGTTCATGCCAAAGAGCGGCGCAGCAATTGCATTAAAAACGTATGAGCGCCTCCTCGGCTGAATCCTCCTGTGCCTCATCTGTTCTGGCAACAAAAGGTCTGTGGCTGTCACTCATGAACTCCAGAGAATTTACTCGCAAGGTCACCGGGAGCAAAATCTCACTGGCGTAAATCTTTAAACACCGAGGTCACCTGCGTAGTTCGTAGACAATTAATGCCGAAAGCCAGGGGGCGGGATGCCGCATTAGACTATATGAGAGAATTGAGTTATCTGAGCTGTCTTACAATAATCAATTCTTAATTTCATGCCGGGTGCCTTGGATGAATCTGTGCTGCGAGGGAAACCGATGATTGTCGATGCTTGTTAAATGTAAAACAAATGTGAAAATCAACGCGGCAGCGCTTGCTTATCGAATGTGGAGATAAAAAAAACGCTAATCATACAGCAATTGACCAGCAGTTGTCTTTCAAACTAAAACAATTGCTTGCCTTGAACTACATGTATTGGATTTACTGTATTACCTGAAAAGAAAGTTCCGCATTAATGTTAAGTGGGATTATCCCGCTATGCATTTAAATGACTTCATCTCATAGACTGGTATAAAATTCATGAGCTTCATCAGTGCATCATCAGAAATACCCGAATCCCAGGAATATCGCGGGAGTTAAAACATGTATTTATTTATTATTATTTTTAAATAACAATGTTCATCGGGAGGTAAAAAAAAGAACAATGGAGGGCAAGATGGTTATGTTTCATATTTTCTGGTCCAATTCTAATCAGGTCCTCAATCCTGAATGACCTTAATATGTGCAAAAGACTCGTAACCCCCACCACCCACCCACACACACACACACACACACACACATTTCAACCACATTGTGGTTCAGGACACTGTCTAATCACCAGGGCCAATCTGGTGAAAACAATCATTCTGTTAATTGAGAGTACCCTCGAAGAGGAGTAGATCTCTCTGTAACACACACACACACACACACACACACACACACACACACACACACACACACACACACACACACACACACACACACACACATGCATATATGTATCTTTTTTCTGCGCTCTCAATGCGCTCCTGAAAATAGCAATAGCACTGACAATGTGTTATCTGAAGATGACAATCAAAATGCACCTTCAGACTTGGCAGAAACATTGTAATGGCAACAATAACGTCTAATAATGTGCAATTTAAAGACCGAGAACAGGAAAACAAATAAATAAATACATAACAATACATGCATACTGCAGCTGATTGCTCCACTGAGGGCCATTTGGGTGCTTTTTATGTCATTTTATTAAATTGGTAAAAGAAAAAGAAAAAAAAAAACAACAACAAAGATGATACGATGGAATCTCTTAAATTATATTGCTGGTGTGTTATTTGTTGAAACATGTACCTTGTCCAACGAGATATTTGGATGGCATCCTATTTTTCTTCTCGCCACCCTCTGCGCTCATCCAACAAAGTAAAGTAGTTTGCAACCTTGCTCTCCACTACACACTGCCATCCGAGAAAATGGCTTCTTTTCACATAATACGGAGATAAGCTTGCTATCTTTCACCAGTATATGTCAAGTGCCATTAGTTTCGTAGCTCTTTGATTTCGCTCGGTGGATCCATACTCTTTTCCGGTTAATGATAAAGTCACTTAAATGGATAGCTGCTCGTAAGGTCGCTGCAGATAATCTTCACCAACGAGCTGTTGTTCTCTGAAGGCTCACCTTGATTTTGGAATAAATGTCGTCATGGCCATTCTTCAAAACAGCACATGCTAAGGTCGAATGTGCATGCTTCATGTTCATTTGATTAGGGTCATATTTTCGAATTTATAACATGTGCATTGGTGTTTCTTTGAATCAAAGAACATTCAGTATTTTCCAATTTATAAGGTGTACCAGACTCTAAGGCGTACCCCCAATGAATGGTGTATTTTTCTTTTTTTCATATTTAAGGACTTTAAGGTGTACCTTCAATAAATGACATGTTTAAAAAAGTTTCCCATATACAGTATGAGGGACATCTGCATATTAGGCGCAGGATCACCTTTTGGGTGCAATTTATACATTGGGAAATATGGTAATCTCCATGTCATGTATTGCTTTGCTTTTTGTTTGATGAGAGACAGCGGAAAGGAGAAGTATTTTTGTGTTTGCAGGCAGTAGACGAGAGACACCTTGAACATGTTGTCAGCTAATTGCAGGGCTCATCCGCACACAATTTAAACTGTGCAAATAGTCTGCCATGCATGTTTTTAGAATGTGGGAGAAAACTGAAGTACCTAGAGAAAACCCACACAGGCAAGGGAACAACATGCAAATTCCACACAGGAAGGCCCGAGCAGGCATATGAACCGTAGTTTGTTCTCTCCAACAATGGACGCCTTCTAAAAGCGGCAATGTGAGATTTCACTTCAGTTCAACGATAAAGAAGGCTACCGTCAATGGGATACTTCACAATCCGGAATCTGATCCTGCAGAATCCATCTTGTAAGCAAAATGATCTACACAGCACATTTTGAACTGCATACTATGTCATGTTCTCTACTTATTGCCACAGCATTTTAGACTAACCCCTCTCAACTCGCAGTAAAGATTAGGTGCTTCCTCTCTAAGACTCTTAAGCCCAAGCGTTTTCATTTTATATCATCTGCACACAAATGTAATAATTTACTCCAGTAAACCAAACAACAATATCAATCGCTCCCCACACGTTTCACCAGTCACAATATTTTGAATGCAGTTCGTGCGTGAAATAGGGGCAGAGCACGACTATAAATACACTAAATTGCTCATTTCTCTCTGGTACATATCAAGCCTGAGAACAATTTTAGATCAAATCAAACAGTGACCACTCTTGTAACCTCTCTACTTTAAATACCGTCTTAGAAATCGCCTTGATGTCCCGTTACATTTAGGACGTCTCAAGGGCTAATCCCCCCACACCTCCCTCTTGCAGTAGGCTGCCGTATATATACATAGAAACCGATGCAGCTGATGTTATTTTTGGCATTGCTTCAGGAACTAATTGTACATGGAACATACATACTCAAGCCTAACTCGGACCACCACCTCTGACGACATAATTTTACGGTGGCATCACGATAACATGAACCCCCCAAAAAAAATTCAAAAACAAGCATGTAACATTGTTGGAGTGGGTCTCCTTTTCTACCACCACCTATTTGTAGACTTTACACATGGCTGACTCAATAAAAACATATAAACATTGCTGCTATATTTGCAAAAGTTAAAATCAAATAACTACATGCTTATATGAAACATCATTGAAATCATTATGTAATTTATGGTTTTCGCAGCAGCCAAGGCCGATGATGGTTGATCTTTTTTTCCTTTATACTGTGGTAAAATTTACATATAAAAAAATGACAATGACTGCCGAAATAACAGTTTAGACGTGAGGACTTAAGCAACCAAATGTGATAGTTTTATGTCCTCTAAATCCTTAAGTTCTTGGGGTACGCTTTAAAAAAGAACCAAGAACGCATTGCCACTTTGTGTGAGCCTCATAAGAAAATCAGCTCTTTTGCTCAAATGACAGTTTTCTATAATTTAGTCACCTTCTGAAGCTAGCAATATATTTTGTATGAAGTCCAAAGACCCACAAATCCATTGTAAAACGGAATAAATATATCTCAGGTACTACATGGTGTATTTGAAAGTCTGCGGTAAATATTAATCACTCAGAGTGTGACTACTCATGGTATAATATACCAAAAATAATAATAAAATCTGCCCTCACCAATATTAAAATAGGTGCTTTGTCACAATACTAACATGGTTATGCACGTTTTAAAGTCATATTCGAGTTAAGAAGAGTATAAAACAAAATTGAAGAGGGTCTCAACTCAACTGAAACAATTTGACATTTCAATTGTGTGCCGGAACCTTGAGAGTACGCCGAGGGAAGATGGAAAAACACCTACTATTGTGTTCAAGGAAGAAAAAAAAAGAATAGATTTAGAAATGGCAATTTTCTTTTGTTCAATAGTGTCTCTTTGATTGAACAATACACAGTTTTGTGCATTCGGGATAAAATAATTCCTGCTCCAGAATGGACAGTATGCCCAGAAAGACCTTCAGAAGTAAAGATAATGCAAAAATACTGGAGCATGCTCATTGTGGGTGGAAACACAAAAGTATTTAGAGATAGAAAAAATAAAACATGTCAACTGACCTCTATAGCGGTCAACCCAATCACAAACCACTGGATTCCAGACACTGATTGTGACCCTGGTTGCACTTTGCAGCTGAGTGAATTCATCAGTGAGAGTCAAAGTACATTTTATTCATCAAGATTCCTCCTCCAATCAACCTCAACAGCAAACCAATTGCTGTTGCGGCTCCCCGAGAGTGCCATTAAGCCACTGGACAAGGACCTTCTGCTCCAGATAGCGTCTGACCAAGGTGTACTGTACAAACTTGAATCCCACCAGTGACCAGTCAGCAACTTGTGAACGTTCTTTGGATCCCTTGCTAAAGGCAAACGCCCACCGCTCAGCTGGAACTCCACGTGTGTTTTGTTTGTATGCTCTCCGCATGCGTGGGTTTTCTCTGGGTACTCCGGTTTCCTCCCTCATTCAAAAAAATGTAGCAAGATGGGTTAATGGAACACGATAAATTGTCCTTAGGTGTGATTGTGAGTGAAAATGGTTGTAAGGCAATGTATGGACTCAGATGGGATAGGCTCCCGCACATCCACATCCCTCATCAGGAAAATCAGATGCCATAAAATGTCAAATATTAAAATTTCAAGTTGTGTTTTTGAATCTTAAATCACAAATATAAAGAGCCAGTGCTTGTTCAAGAAAGACCACCACAACATGGCTCTTGGTCGCCAAAGTCCCACCACCGAAATAGGTTTCCTGTAGAACCATCTCGTTTGTTCCATTCAGTATATGTCAAGTACGTAAGTGCCCTGCATTCTAGTATCTAAAATGTAATTCACAGAACATCAGTCAAATTTGGTCTGAAGTGTGAAACAGGACAATGTGGTACCATCCTGTCCAGTAATGTTGATTTTCTATAGGTGGATTAAATGAGTGCTACAGATTGTTGGGATTTTGAGATTTGGTGGAGAGGGATTGACAGTAGTGTGTAGTGGCGGTGGAGATTGAGGGCAGATGGCTGTGATTTGGGAGCGATTATCCAGCCGGTATTGTCACTGATCTCCATCATCCTGTTTCAATTTCTCAGGAAGTGCAGCTCATCTCAGACAGAGAATCCAACTGCCTCAATCCCTGGCAATGGATTGTGTTAGTGGGTGAGAATTAATAATTCCCGCTTTCCCAATTTCTATAGAGCCTCTAACCTTTCGCTGATGTTGACAGTCTTCGGCCATAAGCTACGCCTGCCGATCATATTGTATTTACGCCTGGGTCTATCTCTTTTCAGAACATTGCAAACAGACAATTCCATAGAACAACTGCCATTTGAAATGTTATAGCATTTTGTAGACACCAAAACGATCAGGGGGGCCAGAGGAAACTTCCCCAAGAGTTATGATAACAATCGACAAGGCCTGCAACCCCTTAACATTAATGTTCCATTAACCTGTCTTGCTACATTTTCGGAATGTGGGAGGAAACCGGAGTAGCCGGAGAAAACCCATGGTGGCACGGGAAGAGCATATTCTACCAAATATGTCATTGTGGTTGAAGACAAATAATGTCGGCCATGACAACTTCATGACCTGATGTTACTTTTATGTTCAATTCATTTATATCAGCCGTTTTGTTCGATAGAGTGCACAGGGGAAGTAGATTTTACTTCTCTGTGACTTCAATGTCATTTTTGGAGATAAATGCAGGAGGAAAAAACATGTCTGTAATTTGTTGAGGACACTGGAGCCAAATGTTTCAATGTCAGACCATTAAAACAGCAACTCAATTCCATCCCAAGAACTTAAAGTAGGCATGATTAGATCCTAAAAGCCAGAATCCCTTTTGTTCTTTAGATTTATCGGAGGGTACAGGTGCTCAGCTTTTACAATAAGACGAAAAGGACAAGAACATTTCAGGAAGCATTAACGGCTTACAATACGCTCCAAGGGCACCTCAGCATACATGTATCATGATAAATAACCAAGTAATAAACAGATCTGGAACAAATGTGAGACGACTGTATTATATTCACAGAACATTTTAAACAGATGTTAAACATATCTGCTGTGAACGCAAATATTCAAAAGCATATACAGTATTTTAGGCTTCTTGGAACAAATTGACTTACTGACAATGAAATGCTTGACTGGTTTGCACTCACATAAGAGTGAGAAATTGAATTTTGCATCAGATTTTAGCACGCAAGAAGAAAAAGAAGAAGAAGGGAAAAAATACTGGATTGAAGAGTTTAAACTGGATCCGTGTCTGCTTTAGCCGGTAATGTTTTCAAAGACAGTATTTTAACTGGTCGGCTGACAAGAATACAATACAGTGAGTAACAAACACCTTATCTTACAAACTTTTCATCTTACAAACGTCAAATATCTGAAAATTAAACCTGTCTGGGAACCAATTAAGTTTGTAAATTGAGGTCTTACTGTATTTCAATCCCTGACGAAATGTGATTGAATAACAGTGGTCTAAGGAACTTAGAGTTGTTAGAAATATTTTCCAATGATAAATAAAGCCAACATAGCTATAATAATTGAAGAACAACAGTTGAATGTTCAATAACAGTGGCATGAAGTAAAGCAGAAATGCAAATGATCAGTCCAAGAGTAATTTGATTGTCATTCTCTGTGGACATCATTCAAGCAGGAAGCCACTTAATTTATCAAGCTAGGACTTGCAGAATTGCATCACAACATGCTGAAGAGGTTTGTGGCTTTCATGTCGGTGCCACTGATTAGTGGAATCAACCACTTGCCTTGTTGTGACTTGACCTTCTCCTCCGGTGTCCACGAAACAGCGACTTCCCTGTACTTAAGGATCAACTGGTTTACAAGCTCCCGCAGCATAATTGGACATATAATTAATTCTCTTACCTTGAGCTAATTGGAAAGATTCCTAATTACACTTCTAAATGTTAAATTCTCAAGGCATTGTCGTAAGTGTACCCTGATTAATTTTGAGCTTTCCAAGGTATTGCCGATTACAACGAAGCGGTGTCCAATTAAAGTCTTTGTTTGGCATGGCAGGCAATAAAGACACAAAAAAGAAAAAAAATATATAACCATATAAATATGCACACAAGGTGTATAGCCAGTGGATATGTTTCTTCTTCTTTATGGAATTATATTATTCAGTATATTGAATAAAAAAAAACTCAAAAATTTTACGTCAAAATTTTTGAGTAGTTTACTCAAATTTTTTTAGTACTTTTATATGATACATGCTGAATTGGGAAATGTATATTCACGCTTCATTCCTTGAAAAATGTACCGCCACCAATGATGAAGATTATGATGGATGAACAATAGTCAGAACAATAGGAACTATCAGTGCAGCTGCATCTCCCCACAACCTGAGAGCAGGGACCTATCATAGCAGAGTCCGGTGGAAGAATCACTGATTAACCTATTTATTTTGTCTTCATAATCCGATGTGTTGAGAAGCACTGTACACCTACCCTTGTCTGCTGGCAAAATAGTAATATTTGTATCTTTTTGTAGATTAGTTAACGCCATTCTCTCTACTACTGTGTTACTACTACAACAACTACTACTGTAATGTTTTGTTTGGTTTGTGACCTCATAATAAATTTTCCGTGTACGAACTCTCAATAATAAACAGTCATCCGGTCTGCATGGGCTACCTTGTTTGAAGTTGGCACTCTTGAGTGTTGTCTTGTTGTGTTTACTTTTTTATCAGGCATTATTCTCACGAGTGGTATGGATTTTGTCATGATCTGGTTGGCGACCAACGGGGGGCGCTGTCGGCCCCGCCTGCACCTGCACAGGTGCTGGTCGTCCCGATCAGATTGGCGAACAGCGGGTAGCGACGTCAGCCCTGTCGGCAGCCTCGCAGGTGCTGGTCGTTATAATCAATGACACTTAAAGGACACCTGGCACGATCATCCAGTGCCGATTCATTGTTTGTTTGCTGCTTGGGGGCAGCATGCATCGTGTACGTGTTTGTTTAACCTTGGCGGGCTTTTACTTTTGGTCTTCTTTTGCTACTTTGTATTTTTTCCATTCAGATCATTTTGATGTTTTACATTTTGTTCCTGCTGACTTTATTTTAATACAATTTGTCAAACAACCTCCTGCTCCCTCCTGCCTGCTTTTTGGGATCCGAACCCGCCATCACCACCTCGCAAAACCGTGACAGAATGAATCGGCCAACCATCGGATCCCGCAGGTACATCGGACCCGTCTCATTTCCACCCCGTGCCTGACCATGCTACGTCCACGTTAGCGCAAGCCTCGTCGCGTTTGAATTGCGTCACTCGACGAGCCGCAACGTCCACGTAAACGTCCGGCCGAGACCTCCTTCCAGGTGGCCGTCCAGGGTGACACTGGGTGACTGGCATTGCACGCCCACGTCCAGCCACGCTGTCGTCGTGCATGACGAATTGAGTCTCATCCACGACGAGCCGTGCAACGTCCGCGTCAACGTCAGTCCGAGACCCCACTCACCGCTGGATCCCGGAGCGGCTCTGGACCCGTCTCGTTCCCCCGGAGCCGGGCAGTTCACGCCCACGTCGGCGTCCGGCCGAGACCTGGTCCCATACGGCCGTACGGGGTGCCATTCTGCGCCTGGCAGTCGACGTCCACGCAGAGCCATGCGCCGTCGCGTGAACGTGCGAGAGGGATCGCACTCACGCCCACGACGATCCGTGCCGCGTCTTCGTCCACCCCAGGCCGAGTCCCGTTCCCATCAGGCCGCCGCCCGTCGTATGCTGGAGAGGCAGCGGTTGCCCTCTCCACCGACCGTTCCCTGGCGGGTGGACCTTTTGGGAGACTGTTGGGACTTCTGGAAGCAGCCCCTTGAAGGGGGGGTACTGTCATGATCTGGTTGGCGACCAACGGGGGGCGCTGTCGGCCCCGCCTGCACCTGCACAGGTGCTGGTCGTCCCGATCAGATTGGCGAACAGCGGGTAGCGACGTCAGCCCTGTCGGCAGCCTCGCAGGTGCTGGTCGTTATAATCAATGACACTTAAAGGACACCTGGCACGATCATCCAGTGCCGATTCATTGTTTGTTTGCTGCTTGGTGGCAGCATGCATCGTGTACGTGTTTGTTTAACCTTGGCGGGCTTTTACTTTTGGTCTTCTTTTGCTACTTTGTATTTTTTCCATTCAGATCATTTTGATGTTTTACATTTTGTTCCTGCTGACTTTATTTTAATACAATTTGTCAAACAACCTCCTGCTCCCTCCTGCCTGCTTTTTGGGATCCGAACCCGCCATCACCACCTCGCAAAACCGTGACAGATTTGGGGAAATATCACACTGGGGTTGCACAAGAGAATCTTGAAATGGTTGTTCAATTCCAGTGAATATTTATTCAGATTGCTTTGGTAGCTATGGTGCTTCAATAAACATTGACAAGAGAAAATTCCATTTTGAAATAGCATTTGTGTATTTACTAAGCACTGCTCAAAATTGCAATGCCACCAAGTTTGTTTTGAAGCGCCTGCACTATCGCTTCTACATGTCTGCACTTGCATGATGTGGCGCAAGTGCATAGTGTATCACAAGTGGCAGAGGGACTCATCCGCCACTGGCTCAAACCTTGACCCAGCAACAGCACTCGGGTCAGTCCCAGTCACAGAATATTGCTCTTTCTGCCTGTCTTAATGATCCACCTTAGGGGACTTGAAGAGTCTATGAAAATACTCACGAGTCTGTTCATGTGAAGATTTGGCAGGGAAAAAATGTGCATATTGGTTAAAAATGTTGTTTTCATTTGAATTTTGAATCGCCAAAATCAAAACACCAGATTGAAAAACAAACGGTTTATTATGGTACAGTTTATTTCTTTATTGTACTTTTTGTGGCAATGTTTTACCCAAGGCAACTTCATCTAAAATGTAATCTTCCTTTCATAACTTTGCTGCTGTGAAATGTAAATTAAAATGTAAATGAGCAATTAAGGCAAATCCAATCCAATCCAATAAAATGTTTGGTGAATTTGAATAATTTAAAGGACCATGTAGGATCATTAGATAGCCAAATGACCAGTCTACATTGTGATTTGTGTGATTGTGTTTCCTCAATATTATCTGGAATGAACAACATATGATGATAAATCAACAATTATTTGAACGGTCGGTCGATAGATAGATAGATAGATAGATAGATAGATAGATAGATAGATAGATAGATAAATCCTTTTGTCCGTCGGTCTGTCCGTCATCCATCCACCCACCCATCCATCGCATACTTATCCATCTATCCATACGTGCATACATACATCCATACATCTATCTCTCTCAATTTCCCAGTTGTGGGGCGAGACAGCAAGCAGGTGGAAAGATGATAAAAGTTGCAGTCAGATGCAGGAAGGGTATTGTGAGTTTTCTTTATTTTAAGTCACGGTGGATATCAGTTTTCGGCAGACCACTGGTAACACTGCTTTCCAGGCTGTCCTTTCTCCCTCTTCTTCCTCCTTGTAGTGACTGGCAGAGTCTGGTTTTAAAGGTGCTTCTCCTGAGCTTCTGGCCAATCAGGTCCCAGCGGCAATTGGCCATTCCCAGGTGGTTGCAATCACCTTCTCAGAGTCAATTAGTGGTTGCCCAACTCTACTGTTTTGGATGGGGAGAAATGCGCACCTTTCTACCATCCAAAATCCAGAAAACACAAAATAATTTAACATTTTTTTGGCATCATGACAATAGTGCACACTTTGTTCTAAAGCACACTATATTTTTTAAGTAAAAAGACATTTTGTACACACTTATATATATATATATATATATATATATATATATATATATATATATATATATATATATATATATATATATATATATATGTAACGGAGTTGTGCACTTAGATTATAACGAGACTTATAACGAGACTTTACTGTATATATATATATATATATATATATATATATATATATATATATATATATATATATATATATATATATATATATATATATATACACCTCAACTTACAAACTTTTTGTCTTACAAACGTCAAATTTATGAAAATTAAACCTTATAATAAGCACTATTTTCATAATACACACCCACCACGGCTGGCGGAGTGATCTTCGGCGGAAGCACACGACCGAACAGCACCAGAGGTTAAGTTACCAACAGTCCTTATGGAAGGTGACTCGCCTTCCATAATCCATCAACGACCATCAAAAAGGTAAATAAAACTTTATTTCTCAGCACAGTTTATTTCTTTAATTACAGTCCTCATATAATGTGCCTCTCTTTGTGACTTTATGATACAATGCAGTGTATTTCTTTCATTACAATACCACATTTATTATACACAGAATAAGGTATGTTGTGTGTAGTTTTAAGGCTTATTTAGTTAAAAACTATATATTATGGAAACCCAGGAATGGATTATTCCCATTTTAATGGTTTCCTATGGGAATTTTTTTTTGAGACACACACTTTTCGCCTTACACACTCTGTCTGGGAACCAATTAAGTTTGTAAATTGAGGTCTTACTGTATTTCAATCCCTGACGAAATGTGATTGAATAACAGTGGTCTAAGGAACTTAGAGTTGTTAGAAATATTTTCCAATGATAAATAAAGCCAACAAAGCTATAATAATTGTAGAACAACAGTTGAATGTTCAATAACAGTGGCATGAAGTAAAGCAGAAATGCAAATGATCAGTCAAACAGCATCAATCATCAGAGGTGGTTTGAATGAATGAAACATACAGATACATGATAAATAAGGAGATGAATAAACAAATCACAAACAAACTACCCAAATACAGTAACTTTCTAACTAAATAAATAAATATATAGATCAAAAAAAAAGAAATAAATTGATCAAAAGATAAATAAATAAACAAAAGTCACTGTACAAAAAAATCCTCGCTGGCCGTACAACTCGGTCGACCATTCCTTCATTTGCTTCTACCATCCACAGAGTCTTTCTGAGTTTTTTTGTTCGTTTTTTTTTTGGGGGGGTGGGTCATCTATCTTTCTATCTATCTATCTATCTATCTATCTATCTATCTATCTATCTATCTATCTATCTATCTATCTATCTATCTATCTATCTATCTATCTATCTATCTATCTATCCATCCCTCCATTACTTTACCATTTTTTTTTCCATTACCAACATGTAGCTTTTCTAAATCCATATCATTTCATATCATTCTTTGTCATTCAACATCATTTGAGTATGTAAAATATAATTCCACAGCATCCCTTTTCTTTCATTGACATTCAATATCACAACATATTTTTCACCAGTTTCATTCAATATCTGCCGACATGAATCCATATTATTGAATATCATTTTTGTCACGGTTTGCAAGATGGTGATGGTGGTTGTGGATCCCAAAAAGCAAAAAGCAGCCAGGATGGAGCAGCAGGTTGTATTTGAGAAGTTGTATTAAAATAAAGTCAACATGAACAAAATCTAAAACGTTAAAATCATTTGAACAGAAAAATACAAAGTATCAAAAGAAAACCAAGAGTAAAAGTCTTCCAAGATGTAACAAACACATGTACAGCATACAATGCTTACACAATGCACAAAGCACAAAATTGCATACCAATCATACAACAATAACCGGACAGCGAATGGTCGTGCCGGGAGTCCTTTTGAGTGTCACAGATTGGGAACGACCAGCTTCTGCGAGGCAGCAGGCAGGGGTGACAGCGCTACCCGTTGGTCGCCAATCCGAACGTGGCAGTCCGCCACTGATCGGGACGACCAACACCTGTGCAGATGCAGGCGGGGCCGACAGCGCCACCCGTTGGTCGCCAACCAGATCATGACAATTGCACCCTTTTCATCAACACATTTTACACCATTATCATTCCACATGCTTTTGGATCGAATTCCATATCATTCCACCATTTTTTATAATAAGGGTTCCATATGTTTTCATACGGCATTCACATGCAGTTTATTTCGCAATTAACTTTTGTCCTTATTATGACGTGGATGACTTCGAACAGTTGCAACCAATAAAGGCCATGCAAAGTGCTTGTGTATGATGAGGAAGATAAACACATGTACTTTGAACACTCTTGAGACAACCCACACACGTCTTCCTGTCACCAGATGCGGCCCCCGATCAAAGAACATTTGTCGTCATAAGCGGGCTGCTCAACATCTGCAGTCCACCCTTATATGAACCATGTTTCTTTCAAATTCCTTTGATAGCAACCCATTTAACACAAAAGTCACATTTCCACCAAAGTAGGGGGCGAGGGTTTTTTTTATTTTTTTCCCATGAAAATATGTTTTACTTTGAACCTATCAAGTGGGATGTTGTGTTTTGCCACGGTAATTACTCACAAGCCTAAGCGCGGCTTTGAATTTGTATTAAAAGTAGCATGGAGGGAGCACATTTACACATGCTGTGAACGTGAATCACTGGCAAGAATTGAGCTTGTAAGTATTTCACAATGCCGCACTGAAGTCAGTATCCTGGTTAATGACTCTTAATTTGGTGAGCCCCTTTCCCTCGTTCGATTGCTGAGCAATTATCGTTTAATGCTGGAGGTGGGATAGATGGCGCACGGGCTTAGCGGTGGGACACTTGATCTCGTGCGGGTGATGCTTTTTTTCAATATGGAGGTGGACCCTCGCCATCGCCCCGGTCAACCTTATAACCAATCTTTTGTCTCATTTGCACTTTATGTCATGCAGGTATTGTCCCTTATCCAGTGCATAGTTAATGTGTGTACCCTTTTCCCTTTTGCCATGACATTCAAGCCTGCTAACCCCCTAGGCCCCATCCCTACTCCCTCTCCACACATCCCAAGTGAAAAAAAGTAAACTTTGACGAATCCGGTTTTCCAGAATACTCCGTCTGTTTCCTTTCACATTCTTGCACAAGTGTGAAAACTAAACTGTTAAAACTGTTAAATGTACACGACAAATCATTACAATGTGAGGCTAATAGCAAAACCTAACTTCTGATGTCTCATGTGCTCCGGTTAGCATTTTTTGTTCAAACTTGGGTGACATTAATTTATTTTTTGGGGAATTTGTATGAACAAATGAGTCACACAAAGCCATATGAAGAAGGCCTGCAATATGTGAACAGTTAGTTTTATATTGTTGCCAGTTGAGTTCAATATTTTATTCAAAATCGAGTAGTGGCGCTCCCCACCGCGCTGCTCCGAACCTTCAGAAAGATCTCATCCATCAGTCATGTATTTGCTTCACTGTCACACAGGCATATGCTAGCATTGTCCTGTCATGTTTCATTTTGTGAACTTTAAGATGCCCCTGACCTGCTTTATGTCGCCCGAGGGGTGAAGGAACTGTGGGTAGGATGATGGGATGCACGCTGGTATGCAGCATGAGTCTCAGGGGTCAGGTGTAAGTGCATGCACATGCGACATGCAGCTACGTTAGTACTTAAACGTTGCTATACTCCCCAGTGTTTTATAGCTGTCATACTATGCTACCCTTAGCATGCTCCGGTTCAGCTTTCCTAACTCTCACTCCAACTGTGTGACTTAATCAGTCTGACAGACTTTGGATGCCTGGGGAATGACTCTCTCCGTAGCCCCCTGTACCCCCCCCCCCCCCTTCTTTTCTCCTCAAGTTTGTGCTTGCCGTGACAAACTCATTCTGGCACCTTTCGAAATCTAGTCTTTTGTGTTGGACGCACCGAGATGTGTGCGCGAATATGCCGTGCTCTAAGCATGCACACAGGTATATCTGGAAACGAATCATCACAAAGGTACAGAGGACTTTGGATAAAAAGTAGGACATGCGACTTGCCTCGGGGGGCGTCATAATATGGCTCACACTCCACTCACCGAGATACTCGCCTCGTTCCAGTTTAACAGTTTACTCAAACAGCTTCCACGGCACAAAGAATAAGGCGGTTTGCCTCATTGCCGTAATGATGCTGACAGACTGCATTCTTGTGAGATCTGACCAATGCGAGTTCATTAAAAAAATCAAAGAGATTCTTTTTCTGGCGAGATATATTCTACTGAAAGAAGCAAACAAGAGAAAATAGAATGTTGTGGTTAAGGACCTCCCCACTGAGCAGTGAGCCTCGCTATTTAATTTAGAAAACACAACGGCACCCCTGTGGCATTTTCAACCTCCTCTTAATCTGTGAATTTAAGAAGGAAAAAAAATGCCTGGGAAAAAAATGCTTCACTTTCGACAAATGGGCTCCACCTTGAAGAAGAGTCCAAAAGCACACAGTACTTGCAAAGTGCCACAACACAAATGACCTAAAGGCTGTGAGTACCATTATCACAATAACAAGTGCACCTGATTAAATGACACTTATCGGGCTGTGTCAATCAATGTGAAAATTACCTCAAATGTTCATCCTGCTTTTCGAATGGATCGTATTAGAGCACTGGTGTCAAAGTCAAGGCCCGCGGGCCAAATCCGGCCCACCACATCATTTTTTTCGGCCCGCGAAAGCAAATCAAACTTGTTAAATTCCATGATGATTGCTAAAATCTGAGCCAAAATTTCATATTTTTGGATGTCAACCACAATAAAAGTCATTATTCTTGACTTCAGATTTGAAAACGAGTTATTCATTAATTTGCTGTGTGCTCTATATGAATCAGAATCAGAATCAGAATCAGAATACCTTTATTCGTCCCGCAATGGGGAAATTTGCAGTCCACAGCAGCAATTGAAGAGGGATGGGGTTGGGGTGGGAGTGAAAGGATAGAAAACAAGATATTCTAAGCATAACAAAATAAAATATGTATGTAAAATATGTAATATTTGAAGGGATTTAAACATTCTAATGGGTCCCCCAAATTCATAACGGCCCTCGAGAGGAAACCATAACTACAATGTGGCCCGCGGCAAAAAATGACTTTGACACCCCTGTATTAGACAAAGGCCGGCTGCCAATACATGTGAAACTTCAGTCATGCTCTGATCATATTTTTATTTCTTACATTTTTAATGATCTAAAAATATGTTTATTTTTTAGGGTGACGAATATTTTGATTGTCTGTTCAGAGAATGTGAAGAGAAAGTGTCATTGTTCCATTTCGGCCGTAAATAAATAAATAAATAAATAAATAAATAAATACATACATACATACATACATACATACATACATACATACATACATACATACATACATGAATAAATTAAAGAATAAATGGATCGATCAAGCAACCAATCAATGAATAAATGAAATTGATATATAAATAAATAAATGAATAATAAAACATGAATACACGAGGGCGGCCTGGTAGTCGAGTGATTAGCACACCGGTTTCACATTGCAGGGGTCGCCGGTTCGCGTCCCTGTCCGCCCTCCCTGTGTGGAGTTTGCATGTTCTCCCCGGACCCGCGTGGGTTTTCTCCGGGTCCTCCGGTTTCCTCCCACACTCCAAAAACATGCATGGCAGGCAGATTGACCACTCCAAATTGTCCCTAGGTGTGAGTGTGAGAGTGACTGTTGTATGTCTTTGTGTGCCCTGCGATTAGCTGGCAACCAATTCAGGGTGTCGTGCCCGAAGACAGCTGAGATAGGCTCCAGCAACCCCCGCAACCCTAATGAGGAATAAGCGGTACGGAAAATGAGAGATGAGATGAATACACGAATAATGAATACATGAATAAATGACTGAATGTGTAAATCAATAAATAAAAAAAATCAATAAATAAGTGACTAAATGGATGAATGAATAAATGAATGCATGAATAATGCATAAATAAATACATAAATACATACATACATACATACATACATACATACATACATACATACATACATACTTACATGCATACGTACATACATACATACATACATACATACATACATACATACGTACATACGTGCACGCATGCGCACATACACACATACACACACACGTACACACACACATACATACACACGCACGCACACACATACACACACATACACACATAAATTGAATAAATATACTGTGCTGCAAAAAATCACAACATACCATAAAAGGATCACTTTGTAAAAAATATATGTGTATATGTGTGACATTTTTAGAACTACTTCAATTAACTCAATCTACATTCCAAAATGGACTTCAAGTCTCGATCTTGTCCATCCTCTGAGCGAACGTTTTTACTTTGGCAAGTTTTTGCCTTTCACAATTCCCAATTAAGCTTAACCGTTATTGGGCACCTGGCGATCCATTTTCCCATGGTAAACTTAATTGATTGGATTTTTTGTTTTCATCATTTTATTTTAGCTTTCTCCCAAGTGTCGATTAACGTATTTTTCTAGCGCTATCTTTTTTGATGGGCGGTCATCCTGATTTTACCTGACATATGTTCCATTTCATCTATTTCTACATGTCATTGTTGTCTTCCATTTGAAGCATTTTAAGAACAAAGAGCTTCCAGGCTTTCTCTGACCTGGCTGGCCTGTTGGAACAAGGGTCCTACAGAGCAAAACTGTCCACGTGCCCAAATGCTTTTATTTTTTATTTTAGTTTGTTTTTCTTTCTGGGAGGCAAAAGAAGACAGTGAAAAAAGGAATGTGGAGGAAAATATTTTTTTTTTGTGTGCATAACATTTCCAATCCTATTTGATTTTTTGGGGGGGTTGTTCTGTGAGAGACACTCTTCCACACTCTCTCCTTGAAAATGTGTTTTTTTCCCATTTCATTTTATTTTTTGGAAATTAACCCACACTTTGGTTCCATTAGGCTTTGTTTGTTCCAAAGCAATCTGTTGATGTCATTTATTAGAGCCGTCAGTGTAAACGATGTGGTGTGCCAAGACGGCCCTGGCAAATGGTGCCTCCCTGCTCTCATTTTATGCAAAGCTCCCCAAGTTTTTCACACAGGGGAAGAAGCAGACATGACAATTAAGGTGGGGACACAGTCCATGCTCACTTATCAAATGCCCTGTCTGTGAGACACTGGCTCTCACCTACAGCAGCTTGGGGTTGAATTATGAGTTGTCTTATGAGACCTTTTTTCTCTTAAAATGAATGAACGAACATGATAAAAGAAATATTTGGTCATGTTAAATTGACTTTTAGCGACATTCACAATCTCAGAAGGAGATTTTCATGCAGATATTGTTTGTTCATATGTGTTTTTTTTTTGTATATAAGTCACATTGGGTTAAAAAAAATACCATTGTGTAAAATTAAACAGAAAATTAGACCTAAAAAGAAATTAAAAAAACATCTTATTCATGATTGCTTGCTGAGCCGTGATTTCATAAGACGCAGCGCTTCATATGTTCAAGGTGTTTGATTAATGTCAGAAAACCAAGACTGCACAAAATGCAAGTCATTTTCCTCACATGGTGGAATCACAGCATGACCCTCCAATCTTCGCTTCAACATAAGGGCTGCACTGTGACTGACTTTGTCTCTCATTAAGTCCTGTATTCATTTTGTACAACACAGCTGACGATTTTCGAGATGAAAGGTGCTTGTTTGCCAGCCTTCAAAGAGCCACACAACTTTGAAAGTCACTTGGATTGCGGAACTGTTCGTTTGCCATTTTAGATCCAGTATGGCAGCGATGATCAAAGAGTCAGACCTGACGAGGGGTAAAAAAAGATGGTTGCTTTGGAATAAACAATGCCAACTCTCTCTCTCTCTCTCTCTCTCTCTCTCTCTCTCTCTCTCTCTCTCTCTCTCTCTCTCTCTCTCTCTCTCTCTCTCTCACACACACACACACACACTTTCTATCTCTCTCACACTTTCTCGCTGCCCCGCACCCCCCAACTGCATATATATTCGACAGTGATGTGCGGTGAGGTTCATGGCAGCTGAGGCACTGACGTCATCACAGTCAGATTTACAAATATATGAACTCCACAGAGTAGCTTATTCACCATTTGATTGGCAACAGTTAACATGT
Organism: Hippocampus bargibanti; assembly: GCF_051943395.1. Lineage (NCBI taxonomy): Eukaryota > Metazoa > Chordata > Actinopteri > Syngnathiformes > Syngnathidae > Hippocampus > Hippocampus bargibanti. The sequence continues at coordinate 7,966,651 of NC_142747.1, read as the reverse complement.
TTTGTTTAAAATGTCATGTCAGCATTCTTTATATATGGAATACAAACTGTAGCATAGAAAGAAAAAGGAATTAAAAAAAACTTTATTATCGCGTTACCTTTACTTATAAATGAAGTCCAAGTCTCTCTGTCTCAATGGAGATCACTGCCAGTGAAGAAAGTTGTAGTTGGGGTAATTCGCCATACAAACATCTCTGAACATCGCTTCCTAATCTTTGTTTACATTTTGGACTTCCTGATACGTCATATCCTGCCTTCCCTGACATGATGTCGCATTTACATTACGTCACATCCTATCGCGTCACACATTGCGCGCCGTATAAAATGCTCTCCCATTCTAGCTCTCACGCCATGCTTCCTCCTTTGCCGACACCACAATGTCTCCGCTCTCTTCAAGATTAAACCAACTTTCTGTTCTACACCTGGCTTCCTAATGATTTAACCATATCCTGTCGACAACGCCCGTAGAAGCAATGAACCAAGGACGAACGATTAAAATAAATCCATCAGTTGTCCTTGACCAGTCCTGTTCCAACTGTATGCTTTCAGTCTGAGAACATTTTCTTTTTTAAAACTGTAGCAATGTGTCTTTGTCGCCAGAGTGCGAGTTAATGCACAAAATCCTTAAGAGATGACAGAAAATAGTTTAGTGAGTTCATCGGCTAATGATTGCATCCATACATCAGAATGTGAAGCCAACAAAAAGTAAATATGAAATATGAAAGCGGGAGATTATTTGAGGTCATGCTCAAGCTGTCATATTTGCGTGTGGAGATTGAACTTAAATGTATAATTTAGATCAATATGAAATGAGGCCATGCCTAGTTTTTTAATGAAAGTCATTTGAATAATTCATGATCATTAGCAGGCAAAAGTTTGGGGAACGCAGGTGAGGAGGGGGGCGATGACACCTCTGAATATTTCACTGCTAAAACCATCGTCGTTGAATGCCCTTATGCATTTTTGATGACCCACCGTGTCGCCGTCCAGGTGTCAGACAGACTTTTTTCGACGGTTACCACAGTATAATAGCCACTCATGTTTTTATTCCCCTGTAATGCTCTTACATGAAGAAAGAAATTGTGTAGTTCTCAACCACAGAAGCAAAGCTAAAAACACAATTAAATTAGCATATGAAGAATAATCGCATTGAAGTTTTTATCCACATAAAGTATGCACGTCTGTGTAAGCTCTCAGTCGTACAGGAGTGGTCCATCGATGAGAAGGTTTCTTCAGCCGTCATCTGTACAAAAGTGAAGGTTTCGGACGTTTCGCCTCCTATCCAAGAGGCTTCGTCAGCGAACTAAAGTCTGACTGGTCGTATCGGCCCCATTTATATATCCCTAATGTCCAGACATGGTGGCGCCGGACACAGCTATGATAGGTCCCTACTCTCAGGTTGGGGGGAGTGGGGGTAATAGGCCAGTCGTTAGTCAGGAATGTAGGAACAATCAGTGGGGCCACAGGGAGGGGTTCCCCTGCCCCCCCAACGTGAGAGTAGGGACCTATCATAGCTGTGTCCGGCGCCACCATGTCTGGACATTAGGGATATATAAATGGGGCCGATACGACCAGTCAGACTTTAGTTCGCTGACGAAGCCTCTTGGATAGGAGGCGAAACGTCCGAAACCTTCACTTTTGTACAGATGACGGCTGAAGAAACCTTCTCATCGATAAAGTATGCACGGCAACTCGACTCACACAACGAATGCTCCAGTATTTGGATTAGGATTACAACTGTAAGTGAGAGATATTTAATAAATTGTGATTCTGATTGTCTTTCTTTTTTCATGCCGCAGATATGTTTGCTTACCTGTGATGACAGGAGTCCTATCTGTCGCTGAATTCATAACAAATGTGTGCCACACAATAAAGACTTTGATTTAAATTGTCATTTCGGTTTAGCTGCACATGGAGAATTTTTTTTTTCATATCATGTCCTGATGTTACCAAAACGTAACATATAGTCCCAGTAATTCCATTCAGCTCTCAAAGTTTAGATATTTGGAGCACTAAGGATAAGCCTAGTTTTATAAATGTCATGCATTTGCCACCTACGCACGCATTAGCGGTACTATCCGTCTGCATCAATGAGGCAGATATGTCGTCACTGTCCTATTAATGGGGTGTTTTTTTCTCACTTTTTATGACATATGGGTTCTTTGTAGTGTTAATTCGTTTGAATTTAGATGATGCTTTATTGCATAGCAAAGCATAGCATAGCATAGCATAGATGAAGGGGGGATGAACATCTGTAGTGGCTCTCTTTTTCTGCTTTTGAAAGAAGATGAGCTGACCATGGCAGACCTGACACCTCACCCAAACATGCCTAATGTCACTCCTTAAAGAGGACATGGCCAATCATCAGTCATTTCGGAGCCTTTCTCTCGTAACATTATCACTTCAATAAACTATGCGTGGCTTTTAGGGCTCCCTCTCTTGCCACTCTAATACAATCTCTGATAGGGTGGAGTTAGTTCATCATTGTTCACCACGGGCCTCCACGTCTCCCCTCTTGCTCTCTGTCATTGATGGCTTTGCCCGCGGCTCACCCCAAAGGTCTCTGGCTGCTCTACAACTGTTTGTCTTGAGGTTTGTCTTCAGATGGTCCTGTGCTGTGGTATTTTGATTTGATGAAGTCAGGTTTGAAAGATTACAGACAGAAGGAGGTACAAGGGTTTGTTGTACCTATTGTTCATTTTTTTCACCAGACTAATTGCCATTTATCGTTGGACGGTGCCCAAAGGACAGCGGAAAGTTTAAACGATCTCTGTGTTTGCAAAAAAAAAGAAAAAGTCTCCCGGATGGTTAGAGACGACCATGTCTTCGATTGTATGCATATTGAAACTGTCGTCCAGTGTATTTGAAAAGACAGTATTAAAACAGATCAAGATGCATTAGCACAGTATTATATTTGTATGAGACTTTAATCCACATTGTACTTGATGAATATACATAAATACTTGAATACTTATATACTTGAATATACTTAAATCCTTGGCAATAAAGATGATTCTGATTCTGATCTGATTCTGATGAAATAAAATACAAATCTATACAAATCGATTATTACAAGAGCTCTTCAAATTCCATACCTGTGGTCTGAATATTGAAGTTGCCCCTAACACTCATACCTATACTGTCTTATTTCCCCACCATTTTAATACCATGTCAACTTCAACAGGATCACTGCTGTTGAAAAACAAGTCATTTCAATTGATCGATTGAAGTGACCTGCATTTTCAGATTAAGTAAACTTAATTGTGCTTTATTCGGATTTTCCCAAATACTTTGGGATTATTTTTACCAGCCTATTATTTGCATTGATTGGTATGCATTGGTGTTTTTTGTGCCATGTTCAGTTCCCGTTTCTTTGATATATCCCAACGGGCTCATCGGTATGCAAGCCTTATATCACAGATTGCTCAAGAGCAACTGTGATTAGGGTTGACTCTTTTCCGCCAGCCGCTGCGAGACACTTTGTTTGTGGTGTAAAGGTGGCATTCACTTCAGTGGCTGGCACTTTCCAAACAGTGCAGGGACGGCAAATGAATGGACTTTATTTTTCTCAATTGCTTAATTGTCTTTTTGGGACAAGCAGGTGGCTCTGAGCCTCTGTTGCCAACTGGAAAGAAAAAAAGGATGCAGACCGTCAGAGGGTATGGGAATGTTGGGTGAGGGTGACATGTTTTATTCTCAAAGCTACTCATTCGCCTTTTAGATGTCAAGAGTTTTGGCTGGCACTGAGACAAGTTTGGCCTGTACTCACATCCCCCATACCACTTTTGTTCCACTGTTCTCCATTTTCCTGTCTAAACAGTACTGTTGTGCTTCACAGTTGCAAATGCCCACTGTTAGACTATACAGTATAAAGTGAATGTATAGATTTTGAAATGCTTATTTAATGATGGTTGCTGAAAATGTGCAAAAACTGAGAATGATGACACGATCAGTGGTGGAAAGAGCAATACAATGATTAAAGCATGTAGTTCTATGCAGTTCGATGTGGATGCATTAAAAACTAAATTCCTTCAAAGATACCATGAAATCAAATAAAAAGTATGTTGCATGAAGACTACTCTGCCACACCCATCTCAAAACTGAAATTATCCGCTGTTGTTGGAATATCACACATTGTCTTGTCCAGGTGACATGCTCCCTCTTTCGCTTTCTGCGTGTTCAAACTGAAGAGCTGATTTGCATTTATATTGCCATTAATGGGTTGCAGCTGTAATGATCCCGGTTGAGTTATAGCGGCATCACGTAAACACACACTTGAGTCACACAATTTATTTATCTACTGTACAACCAATTATATATCTCTTGTAGAGGATTTGCATGCATAAAGTCAAGCTTCAATCACTTTTTTTGTTTGTCTGTAGTGTGTTAGTTTGATGAGAATGGTTTAAGAGCAAGGGAATGAGAAGTGGGAGACTTCATCCAAGTGGAATATTAAGCTATCCCGAAGACCTCCTCCCAAACCCTGCGAAGTCATTATAAGATCAGCAACCCAATTTCTCAAGTGCCTCCTGCACTCAGGCACCACAGGGATGTACTTGGCTGTTCCCCAAAACACCCCTTTATGGATATGCCGATACATTGGCTTGTTGTTGATTTTAAAAAGCTGCATACAGCACCTAAACAAATGTGACTAAAATGGGGAAAAGTATAGCCATACACCTGTAATTGAATTGTTTTCTTATAAAGCTTTCCATCCAACATAGATGTTGTTGTTTCGATGACTTTTATGACACTGGCGTGCACTTTTCTGAGAAGAACCACTTCAACTGTAATGACATTGAAGAAAAAAAGCACTTTGTGGGAGAAAAGGAAATTGCAGTGTGAGAATACAAATGTAAGTTGGCACAAGAAATAAACCTTGTGCGTGGTGGTTGCATGTGTGTATGTGTGTGTTTGTGTGTGTGTGTGTGTGTGTGTGTGTGTGTGTGTGTGTGTGTGTGTGTGTGTGTGTGTGTGTGTGTGTGTGTGTGTGTGTGTGTGTGTGTGTGTGTGTCAGCAGGCATGTTGGAGCAGCAGTTTTTGTGCAGTAGTTGAGGTACACCCTGAACTGGTTGTCAGCCAATTACAGGGCCCACAGAGAAAGACAACCATTTGTGCTTATAACAGACACTTTGTAGTGTACCATCATTTATATGCATTGATACCACAGTATAAATGGGCGACACAGGAATGGTAGACGAGCACACAGGGCAACAGTGAGAGCACCATCAAATGCATGTGACCGCTTGTGAAGAAATAAACATGGTTTGTCGCCTGTGACTTAAACTGCAATTTAAAAGTCATTAATCCTCATTTTAATCCATCTCAAATAAAATCCCAAATGAGGTAAATTCAGTATTCCGCATACTTATACATTTGTTCATGGCTTTAAAATGTCTAACCTCCCTCTGTGTCTTCCAAGCAAGTTTTGTGGATGCAAATAATACACATCTGGATGTCATGCAGATGCCCGCCATGCCTTCGCAGGTGACGCGGTGATCACAACAACATCTGGTTGAATTACTTAACCCTGCCACCCAACAGACATGTAATCCGGGATAATGCCCCTTCGCTGAGTGCTTCAATCTGGATAAATTTATCCCAAAGGAATGACATCCAGCCGCAGTGTCTCATGAAAAGAGGAGATGAGGGGCCGGTGGTTGATTGGTTGCTACTAAAGAGATCTGTCAGGACTGGGAAGTGGGTTATCCTAAAAGATATATATATATATATATATATATATATATATAAAAGCCCAGAATAAACAGTTTGCTTTGTTGACTGGTAAACTCACTCCACCAGTGCAAGGCCATCACATTTTTTTCCTTATCCAAATAAGACTCCAATCTCATCACATCCCGCACTATATGACCTGAATCCTCTCAGAATCCAAATGTGGCTTTGGCCGAAACTGCAATCCCTGTATATACTGTGCTTAACATGTTATATGAAAGTGCATTTTAAAACATAATAATCATTTCATTGACAGATTTACCGATACAACTCCTAGTCGATATGATTGTTATATATATATATATATATATATATATATATATATATATATATATATATATATATATATATATATATATATATATATATATATATATATATATATATATATATTTTTTTTTTTTGTTTTTTTTTTGTTTTTTTTTGCGGATTTCATATACAAGGTCCGCTGTTATCGGGAATATTATTTTCCCTGGAAATAACATCTCCTTTTAATGTTAGTCTGCCAAATCGAGGAATTAAAACTTCCAGCTGTCCACAGTCAGCCTCTTAGTATATTCACTCATATGTTTACTTTTTACCATAAATATCCAACAGGGCTTTAGGCTCAGCGGGATTACAGTGAGTTTAATCTATCACGGCACAAAAATGAGCAGGGGTGTTACATCGGCTGAGGTGACTTAAACTGGCTGGCCTTGATGGAACAGCCCAAACAAGAAAACAAACTCCATGCCACTGGGATTGGTCGTGAAGTTATGCTGTCATCTGTCACAAACTGGGTGTGCAATCACAACAGCACTCGCGTACTTAAACTATCATGTGTGGTGAGATGTGTGTGAGAACAAAGATATATTATTTTCTTTTCCAGAATAAAGTATTGAACCATACATTAAAAAAAAGACATTAAGTTTTCCACGTGTTGACAATTCAACCATAGGACAGGTCTGTGATCTGGGAACATTGAACATGTCACGTCCGCTCGAGGCGTGGTGACAATACTCGAGGGACGACGGAAGGTAGTAAGGATCGGATCCGAAATACCCGGTGGAGACAGTGATTCCAATAAAAAGTCTTTACTGAGACAGATCAAACATAACAGAAAGTCAAGAACAAGGAAGGAGGGCAATGGCAAACAGAACTGCGTGCGGAAGGGTGACGGTGGGCTTCCAGGAATACACCGACAACGACAGAACGGTAAGTGAGGCTTTTATAGCCAGAAGACATAATCAAGGAAATTGGGAACAGGTGCGTGAGTCAGGTGAGCCGGGAGGGGAGGGGCCCGCTCAAGGAGCAGAGGAGGAAGAAACAGGAGGGGAGGGGCTCGCTCCTGGCA